>NC_025996.2:107054691-107167728 GCF_000442705.2 Elaeis guineensis
ATCGTCAAATCAAACAAATCCTAAAGAAGACTATGAGCACTAATAGAAAAGATTGGTCATTAAAGCTGGTGGATGCTTTTTGGGCATATCGCATTGCCTTCAAAACTAACTTAGGAATGTCTCCTTATAAGCTTTGTTTAGTAAAGTATGTCACTTACCAGTAGAGCTTGAACATAAGGCTATGTGGGCCATCAAAAAGTTAAACATGGATCTAAATGAGGCGGGACAACGTAGGAAACTACAGATCAATAAACTGGAGGAAATCAGGAATGAGGCATACGAAAATGCTAAGATATACAAAGAACGAACTAAAGCTTTCCATGACCAAGCAATTCTTAGAAAATCATTTTCACTTAGCCAAAAAGTTCTTTTCTGTAACTCAAGGCTATATTTATTTTCTGAAAAACTTAGGTCAGATGGATGGGACTCTGTATAGTAAAAGAAGTTTTCTCTCATGGGGCTGTAGAGATCAAGAACCCAAGCAATAGTACTACTTTTAAAGTAAATGGATAACGATTGAAACCATTCTTGGAGTTGCCTACTGAAGTTGAGATGGAGACCATGGTTCTCTATGAGCTTTATACTGACTGATTCGATATCATAGGTTTAGTCCGATGGAAGACTTGAAACTTAGCACTTTTTGGGAGGCAACCAAAACCTTTTATTTTCTCTAATTCTATGCTTCAGTGATTTTTTTTTTTTTTATGAATAATGGACCGCTCTGTATAGAAGCACCTATCAATGAACGAGTATACTTAGTCCAGATGATATCTTTCCTTCTTTTATGTATCTGTCTCTATTTTATTTTTCTTACTCCATTGAAGACAATGAAAATTAAGTAGGGAGGTGAGGATAATTAATTAAAAAAAAATTGATGACTTATTCAAAGACTTTTTTTTTGAAAAAAATTAATGTACAGATTAAAGAGTTTGCGAAATATCGAGGGATTAAATATTAAAACAAATCAATGAATAGGTTAAGTTTAGAACGGAAATAATTTTTTCTTTTTTTGAAGTATTTTTAATTTTTTCCTACCAATATCAAAGAAGAGTTTACTTTCTATAGGCTTGTATAAGGTAACTATACGTTTCTTCTTAAAAAAATAAAAAAAAAAAATTCAAGAACTTTTGACTGAGTAACTAGGCCTCTTTGCCTAAGCAAGCATTGAGTTTTATGTCTAAAGGTGTGAAGGGCAAAGAAACTTTGTTGTAGAGCTAGTCTTAACTCGTAGCCTGTTTCATTCGAGTAAGTAAGTCCGAAGGATATTTTATACCTAGTACCCTAAAACCAACTGGTTTGAAAGTCATTGGCTGAAAACTCGCTACATGTGTCAGACAGAAAGCTTAAGAAGTTAAGACACTCAATAGTGGTACAATATTAAAAAATTAAAAAAAAAAATCAATAAATAAAGGATGGAAGTAATACTACACTTACCCATATGAAAGTAGATGATTTAGAGATAAAGGCAGGAATAATTTAGAAAAAGTTTAGAAAAAATTTAATATTCTTGGCTTAACTTTTACATTGATTAGTACTAATACCCTAATAATATACCTCACTCATGCTCTACTGAACATCACTGTCCTTTTTTTAATAAATTGCCTAGTGAAACTCGAAACTCCAAGCTAAATGGTACTTAAACTAATTCCTTTCTTTACTCGAGGACGAGCAAAATTCAAGTCGGAAGGTGTGATAAGTATAATAAATATCTCAATAAAAATATTAAAATATGTATTAATTGATTTTTATTCTTTAAAAAATTGATATTTTTATTTGTATTTTGCAAGAAAGATGATCATCAGTACAATGAGCCCAATCTGTGGGCCTAGAGGGAGAAAATTGGAAGCAAAATGGTGTCAAAAAGGCCCAAAAATCAGCCCAAAAAGCCTAGCCCATTAAGTCATCTTCTGCCGGTCCAACATGGACCCCCTACTGTTTATTCGGCTCACAGCAGGCCATGGACCCTTAAGAGGTCCACGGTAAAAATCATGGCACATTTGATTTCACTGTAGCTAAGCTACAGTGAAATCTGAGGCAATTCGTGGGTGCAGGGTTCGTGGGTGCGCGCGAGCGGCAGCGGGTCTTCACGCTGGCAGTTTCACGCATTAACGAGCTGAAGGGTTGAGTGGTTGTGGGTGTTCGCGCATGCGGGTCCGTGAGTCTAGGATTTTTTTTGGCACAGTTTTGATGCGATTTTGACTGTTCTGCGAGTGGGTTTAGAAGCGGGTTTCCAGCAGTTTTAAATGGATTTTAACATCGAGATTGACACAGATTCGACCACCATGTACTACTAAAACTCGGGGAGACAGTGCCTATTTAAAGGGGGGACTGTGGACTAAACAAAGGGGCGAAGGAGAGTGAACATCCCGGCAGCGAGCAGAAAGCAGCGAGCAGAGAGGAACGGAGTAGCAGCAGCAGCAACAAATTTTATTTTTTTAATTTTTTTAACTCTTGTGCAGAAAAAATATAGAACTAGAAATCTTAATGCACAGCTAAATCTCTTCGATCCGAGAAGATGATGAAACTTGTAAATAATTTTTTTTTTTATATTTAATTTCTATATAATAAAATTATATTTTTATTTCATATCTTTTTATTTTTTTGAGATATTAATCTAACCTATATGGTCTATACCCTCTACAGACGTGTCGTGATCCTAGGTACAGTATGTACTTAAGAGAGATAAATCGTGGTATGTTAGATTAAACTCTATATCTTGTAATTAAATTTAATAAGTTTATACTTCAATAGGACGAGCTGTGATCTACTGATACGGTTCATACCCCTTAAAGATAAGGTATACTAATACCCTAATCGCAAGAATTAATATTACAACATAAAAAAAAAAAGATAAATCTAATTTGCACGGTAGAAACGGAATTTTTGGATTATCTCTCTGACTTATTTTTTTTATAAATTAATTTACATTTATAATTTAATTTTTACTATTTTATTTCTTTTTAATCTTTCTACAATTAATTTTTTATTTTTTAATAAAAAAATAATTATCCTAAATTACCGTGGAAACAATCCCGACTCACCGTATCAATACAGTTTGAGTTGATTTTATTTCTTGACGGCCTACGACAGCGATCAAATTTTGGCATCATTGTCGGAGATTTAGGCACGATTTTTTTTTTTCAAAAAAAAAAAAAGCTTTCTTGGCTCTTAATTAACTCGTTTAATTATTATTGCTTCATTTTAATTGCTGTAATTTCTAAATTATCTTTTATTCTTGTCAGCAAAAAAATAAAAAAATAAAAAAATAAAAAATTTTCTTCTTGCTTTAAATAATATAACATAAAAAAAATAAAAAATCCCATAACACTTAACTAAAATAGAGAAACTAATTAAACCTTAAAAGTCTCTTACTTGTAGTGGACATCTTACTCTCTTTGCATAGCATCTTCATAAAACATCTTAACGGCACAAATCCTAAATAAGATAAAATGGAGATTTCATCACATCCTTCCTTGACCGACAAACCACCACCCTGCATATTGCATTGACCTAAACCTTAACCTAAAATCAATTAGACGTTGGGCCCTAAGGACTCTCGAGTTCAATAGGACAAGGGACTCTAAGAAATGGACCGAATTAAGATTAGTCAGTTGAACTGATATCTAGGAAAGTAGTTCAGGGATGATCCCGAAAGAAAGTGATTCTTTAATTGATTTCGTTCGCTTACCTAACCAACTCAATTAGTGTCTAAGGAAAGCAACGAGGAACCTTCACCTTCCTTACACTTATCTGGCCAGTTGAATGGCTAGTCTTTTACTTGGAGTGCTCGAAGACGATCTTGGAACAGTTAGGAGCTGTCTAAATCTAAAATTACCCTTTGTTAGAATTGACTGCATAACTTGATTGCTAACTCACAAATATTAACTCTAATTAAAACACTCTTATCTATCGTCTCTAGATTTAGGACTCTTTAGGACTCATCTTTAGAATTCTCTTCTCATCTCTCTCCTTCCTCTTCTCTTTTCTTCCA
Organism: Elaeis guineensis; assembly: GCF_000442705.2. NCBI lineage: Eukaryota > Viridiplantae > Streptophyta > Magnoliopsida > Arecales > Arecaceae > Elaeis > Elaeis guineensis. The sequence goes on from NC_025996.2 coordinate 107,058,683, forward strand.
AAAAAAATTATAAAAATAACTAAAAATTCCCAACTTTCTTTTTGGACTAGAATACCTGAACAATTAGTAAGAATAGATCCAAACCCTACATCTAGTCTAGTAGATCTTAAGCCCACCATAGGTGAACCCGAACATGAACCTCGGGACCTGAAAGATGTTTGCTACCCAATTGGGTCAGCCCAGACCTCATGTATCCGACTGCCACAAACTGATGCTAATTTTAAAATTAAATCTCAGATCATAAACATGCTTTCCAAATTCACTGGAATCGAGGACGCATACATTTTTATGAGAAAATTTGAGGAAGTATGCACCACAATGCATCTCCAACAGCTCACTGAGGATGCTGTTAAACTTAGACTGATCAGCTTTGCCCTGAAAGATAGTACCAAAAAGTGGTTATATAGTCTTCATAACCAATCCATAGCGTCATGGGAGGGTTTTGTTAAAGTGTTTCTGAAAAAAAAAATTTCCACACCATAAGACTGTCAAATTTAGGAATGAAATTAATCAATTTTATCAATTACTTGGTGAGTCTTTTTGGAAGTGCTTTAATCATTTTAAGAACCTTTGAGTCAATGCCCACACCATAAGACTGTCAAATTTAGGAATGAAATTAATCAATTTTACCCATTACTTGTTGAGTCTTTTTGAAAGTGCTTTGATCGTTTTAAGAATCTTTTGAGTCAGTGCCCACACTATGGAATAGAAACTTGGAGGCTGTGCCAAATTATTTATGAAGGACTAGACCCAAACTCTAGAATCATGTTAGAATCAATGTGTCAGGGTCTATTCATTAACAAAGAGCCTATAGAAGCCTGGCAATTTCGAAAGGACCTAGCAGAAAAGAGCCTACAATGGGAGATTACTAGGAAACCCGATAGACTCACACCATCAAGAGGGGGTGTACATTAAGTTAAACCTTTCCTAGCAGAAGAGGCTAAATTTGCATCTTTGATCCGTAGGATAGAAGCCCTAGAACTCAAGGGACACACCAAAGTGAACCAAGTTTCAATATCCACTTGTAATGGGTGTAATGCCACAGACCACACAATGGAAGGATGTCCTTTCTTGATGGGCCCAACCGAGAATGAAGTAGCACAGGTGAATGCAACCTATCAAAGACCCATAAATGACCACTATGCACCAACGTACAACCCAAGATGGAGGAACCACCTCAATTTTTCTTGATCACAAGGGTCAAACTCAAGTAGATCTGCCTTCACTCAACCCAACCCCATGCCCACTCAATCATCAAACAACCCACTGATTTCAGCAATGATCAAAGTCTTAACTCACTAGAAAAGAGTTTAGAAGTTTTGGCAAAATCAACTGCTAACACCAACACTACACTAAACAACTTCATGCAGACCACAAGCAAGCTTTAAACTTTCAACACCCAGGCTATTGCCCATTTAGAAATACAATTAGGTCAATTAGCCATGACTGTGAGTGAAAGAGAAAAAGGTAAACTATCGAAATCAGCCCGAGAATAACCCTAGGACCCAGAACAATCAAGAACTACAATAAGTGTTGTGATCTAGGTGGTGTGCCCAAGGCCCAAGGGACCAAGGCTAAGGCCAAAGTCCATCATTCATGAGGGCTTCATGGAGGCTCTAGGGCTAGTTGGGCCCTAGGTTGAAAGGCTATGGGCCTTTCGGGTTCTTGAGGTCTAGGTTATGTGGGCCTTAAGGGATCAACTCTTTATGGACCAGGTCTGGGCTCAGGATAGATGAGATTAGGTCGAGTCATGGGTGTATATGGGCTTGGGTTAACCTAATCTCCCATAGAATTGGTCAAGGGAGTTTTGGATTTGGGTCACTTGACCCTGTGTTTATATATACATGCACTGTATAGGTTTGATTAAGCCAAGGAATACGAAAATCCTTTCTCCCAAGTCTCTCTCTCTCTTCTCCCTCTCTCTTCAGCTATTCTTCACACCCCAGGAGCAAGAAACCCTAGGGTTTCTTGCCGTCAGGTCTCAAAAAGGCAGGAAAAGCAAGGGGAGGCGCTAAGCTCCCCCTTTGTGCCGCCAACCACTTTTCTCTCTCCCTCTCTTGCAGCCACACAAACATCAGATCCAGGACCTGGAATCTCTTGAGAAGAGGTTGGTACAGCAGCTGCAGCACAGGACCAGCAGGGGGCTTACAGGATGTGGCACTACTGCCTAGGCCACATGGGTACAAGGGGCTGAGGGAGTTGAGCAGGAGAGGACTCATCTCTGATCTGGAGGATGGAGCTACAGGGGAGATCTGTGAGCCTTGCCAGATAGAAAAGCAGAGGAGAGTTCAGTTCAACATCAGTACAGCTCGCAGTGCAGCCCCTCTGGAGTTAGTACACACGGATGTGTGGGGACCAGCCCCAGTTTTAGCTAGAAATGGGGCCAGATACTTCATGACCCTGATTGATGATTTCTCAAGAAAACTCTGGATTTGCTTCATGAGAGAGAAGTCAGAGGTCTTCACCAAGTTCAAGATCTGGAGAGCTGAGGTGGAGAAGGAGCAGGGGAGGAGCGTGAAGTGTCTGAGGTCAGACAATGACGGAGAGTACACCAGCAGAGAGTTCCAGAACTACTGTGAGGTGTGTGTGATCAGGAGACACTTCTCAGTTAAGGAGACTCCACAGCAGAATGGGGTGGCCGAGAGGATGAACAGAATACTTCTGGAAAAGGCACGATGCATGAGGCTGCAGGCAGGGCTTTCAAAGGAGTTCTGGGTTGACACAGTTGACGCAGTGGGTTACTTGATTAATCGGTCACCTCACATCAGGTTGGATGGCAGGCTTCCAGAGGAGGTGTGGTCTGGGAGGACAGTTGGGCTGGGCCATCTACAGGTATTTGGGTGCACGGCCTATGTGCACATTGGAGCTGGTGAGCGGAGCAAGCTAGATGTCAGATCACGCAAGGCGGTGTTTCTAGGCTATCCACGAGGAGTCAAGAGATACAGGCTGTGGGATCCCTTAGAAAAAAAGGTCATCATTAGTTGGGATGTGACTTTTGATGAGGAGTCAGTCCTATGAAGGCGAGTAGGCATGGAGGAGCAGCAGGAGCAGGAGGAGGTCCAGCAGGGCGCGCTGGACAGCTAACCTCTTTGATTTTGCCTCTTGCAGGTACTTCGAGAGGACATGACATTCAGGTGGAGAACCTACCTAAGGTGTCTCCACAGGTGGAGAGGACTCGGATGGATGATCGAGGTGGAGAGGTCCAACAGGAGTGAGTTGGACCGAGGACTGATATCGGTGCTGCCCTACACAAGCCCAAGAGGACCATCAGGCAATCGGACCGATATGACTTCGAGGAGATGCTGTCATATGTCCTGGTGACAGCGAATGGAGATCCATATACATATCAGGAGGCTATTAAGAGCCAGGACAGAGAGCGGTGGGTCCAGGCAAAGTCCGAAGAGATGCAGTCTCTCCACAAGAACCAGACGTGTAAATTGGTGCAGTTGCCACAGGGGAAGAGGCCCATTGGCTGCAAATGGGTCTACAGTCGCAAGGAAGGGCCTTCAGAGCAGGGAGGTATCAGATTCAAGGCGAGGTTAGTGGCCAAGGGATACTCCCAGAAGGAAGGCATTGACTTCAGCGAGGTTTTCTCTCCCGTCGTCAGACATACTTCCATCAGAGTATTGCTGAGCATTGTAGCAGCTCAGGATTTAGAGCTGGAGCAGATGGATGTCAAGACGGCGTTCCTCCATGGGTATTTGGAGGAGAGGATTTACATGGAGCAGCCACCCGATTTCAGGGATCCAGGATCAGAGGGAAAGGTTTGTTTGTTGCAGAAGTCGCTGTACGGGCTGAAGCAATCATCGAGGCAATGGTACAAGCGATTCGACTCCTATGTGCGCAGCATTGGACTTTCCAGATGCGAGTTTGATCCCTGTGTTTATGTTCAGTCTCTTGAGGATGGTTCTAGGGTGTTCTTACTCTTGTATGTGGATGACATGCTTATAGCATGCAAGAGTAGGAAGGTTGTGCAGGATCTGAAGGCATCCTTATCTCGGGAGTTTGAGATGAAGGATTTGGGCCCTGCAAGGAAGATCCTAGGCATGGACATTTTCAGAGATCGAGCCTGGAGGGTGCTGTATCTATCTCAGGGGGGCTACATACAGAAGATTTTAGAGAGGTTCGGGATGAAGGGAGCAAAGCTGGTGGAGCTGCCACTTGCCGGTCACTTCAGACTCTCGAAGACCATGGCACCACAGACTGAGGTGGAGGCTCAGGAGATGGAGACGGTCCCTTATGCTTCAGGAGTTGGGAGCTTGATGTATGCGATGGTCTGTTGTAGGCCAGACATCGCTCATGCAGTGAGTCAGGTTAGTAGGTTCATGGCACAACCTGGCAGGGAGCACTGGAGAGCTCTGAAGTGGATATTCAGATACCTGACGGGTTCAGTTGGAGTTGGCATCTACTACGAATAGCGAGGAGGTGCAGTGGGATACTCTGACATGTCCAAGGAGGCTTAGGGGCTGATTGGCGGTTATGTAGATGCAGACTTTGATGGAGATGTGGATACCTGGAGGTCTATGACAGGCTTCATCTTTAGCTTGTATGGAGGTCCTATTTCTTGGAGATCGAGTCTGTAGCCTATCACGGCCCTATCCACTACAGAGGTGGAATATATCGGGCTGACAGAAGCAGCTAAGGAGAGAATTTAGCTGAAGGATTTGTTGATGGAGATGGGCCTTACTCAGGAGGCCATTAGAGTGCACTGTGATAGCCAGAGTGTACTTCTACTAGCACAGAACTCAGTCTATCATGCAAGGACAAAGCACATCGATATTCGGTATCATCAGATCAGGGAGCTTGTGGAGGATGGCGAGGTGAAGCTGGTAAAGGTACACACCAAGGAGAACCCAGCTGATGCACTTACGAAGGTACTTCCACGGGATAGCTTTTAGAGATGTATTGAGCTGATTCGGTTGATGGACAGAGTGGAGCTGGTTGAGGCCTTGGGACACCAAAGTGGAGATTGTTGTGATCCAGGTGGTGTGCCCAAGGCCCAGGGGACCAAGGCTAAGGCCAAGGTCCATCATTCATGAGGGCTTCATGGAGGCTCTAGGGCTAGTTGGGCCCTAGGTTGAAAGGCTGTGGGCCTTTCGGGTTCTTGAGGTCTAGGTTATGTGGGCCTCAAGGGACCAACTCTTTGTGGGCCAGGTCTGGGCCCAGGATAGGTAAGATTAGGTCGAGTCATGGGTGTACATGGGCTTGGGTTAACCTAATCTCCCATAGAGTTGGTCAAGGAAGTTTTGGGTTTGGGTCATTTGACCCTGTGTTTATATATACATGCACTGTATAGGTTTGATTAAGCCAAGAAATATGAAAACTCTTTCTCTCAAATCTCTCTCTCTCTTCTCCCTCTCTCTTCAGCTATTCTCCATGCCCCAGGAGCAAGAAACCCTAGGGTTTCTTGCCGCCAGGTCCCAAAAAGGCAGGAAAAGCAAGGGGAGGCGCTAAGCTCCCCCTTTGTGCCGCCAACCACTTTTCTCTCTCCCTCTCTTGCAGCTATCCAAACATCAGGTCCAGGATCTGAAATCTCTTGAGAAGAGGTTGGTACAACTTTCTCTCAGATCTGGAGTTGATCTGAGGTCGTTTGAGGCACGGGTGAGATCTCCATCAACAGATCTACAGGATAGGCTACAGCAGGACAGATCTGCAAGGTCTGGTTCTATCTACCTTCTTTCCCATTTAGAATACCTCAATTCAAGATTTACAAATTGAAAGACCTCGGTCCAGGCCTGATCTAGTTGGGTACCAGATCTTGGATTTTTTAGAGGTGATCTTAGAGGTGTTCTTCATCTGGAACGAAAGGCTGACGAAGATGACAGCAACCAGGCTGATTTCGTTAAGGGCCTTCGATCAAGTCCAGAAGTCTTCAGATTTGTTCGTTGCTGGTTCCGCTACACCCAAGGTCTGTAGGAGGATCCAGGATCGTGCTCCAATAGTTGGTATCAGAGCCACAATGGTGAGGAAGTGGTTCCAAGCATGAGAAGTTAAAGATCTCAAGTGCTGAAAATTTTCAGCAAGGTACCATCAAGGTATATTCTATACTTCTTGATTTTATATTGCTTGTTTGGCTTGGATCCAGTCATGGGTAGCAATATGAAGGTCAATTTTGAGAAGTTTGATGGCAAGGAAAATTTTTTCATGTGGAAAATTCGGGTGGAGGATCTTCTGGTGTAAGTAGATCTGGATCAGGCTTTGGATGAGAAGCCTGAGGGAATGACAGATAGACAATGGGCATCGTTGGAGAAGAAAGCATGCTCGATGATCAGAGGATGTTTGGCGGATGCGGTGTTGTATTTAGTGCTAGAAGAAAAGACCCCGAAGGACCTTTGGTCGAAGTTGCACACCATGTATATGGGGAAGAATATGTGCAACAAGCTAATGCTGAAGAAGAGGTTGTACAGTCTTCGGATGCAAGAGGGATCTGATGTGATTGGCCACATTCAGAGATTTGACCAGTTGTGCACGGAGTTGATGAATATCGGGGTGAAGCTGGATGAGGAGGACAAGTCCCTGTTGCTTTTGTGTTCGCTGCTAGGATCATATGACTCTTTGGTGACTACACTGCTCTACGGTAAGGAGACTCTGGAATATGAGGACATGATCTCGGTGCTGAGGTCTAATGAGCAAAGAGAAAAGTTGACCAGAGATCGGGCTCCCCAAGAGGGTTTGGCAGTAGGGGAGAGGACAGGTAGAGGCAGAGGTAGAAGCAAGTCCAGGGGGCGGTCCAAGTCCAGGAAGGGAAAGAAAGAGATGAAATGCTTCAAGTGCAACGAGTTCGGGCGCTTCAAGCGAGAATGTCCACTATGGAAGAGTAAGAAGGGAGAATGAAATAGGTCAGAATCAGTGAGTGCAGTTGCTAGGCAGCAGGTGGAGGATGATCTACTTGTGGTATCAGATGGTCACAGGCATTACACAGAGGAGTGGACACTAGACTCTGCGTGCTCACACCACTACACACCACACAGGTCTTGGTTTGCGACATACACCAAGATAGATGAGAGATCGGTGACTCTAGGCGACAATCATCCTTGCAAGGTGGCTGGGATAGGGACAGTCAGGGTGAGGATGTTTGATGGGATTGTGAGGACATTGACAAATGTAAAGCACGTCCCGGAGCTGGAAAAGAATCTGGTGTCACTAGGCTACTTGGAGCGCAGTGGATACAGCTTCAGTAATAGGGCTAGAAGCGGAGTGTTGAACATTTTCAATGGAGCTATGGCAGTGATAAGAGGCAGGAGGTTGGACAATAACCTCTAACGCATGGAGGGATCTGTGGTGACCGAAGAGTCTAATGCAGCAGCTGCAGCACAGGACCAGCAGGGGGCTTACAGGATGTGGCACTACCGCCTAGGCCACATAGGTGACAAGGGGCTGAGGGAGTTGAGCAGGAGAGGACTCATCTCTGATTTGGAGGATGGAGCTACAGGGGAGATCTGTGAGCCTTGCCAAATGGGAAAGCAAACGAGAGTTCAGTTCAACATCAGTACAGCTCGTAGTGCAGCCCCTCTGGAGTTAGTACACATGGATGTGTGGGGACCAGTCTCAGTTTTAGCTAGAAATGGGGCCAGATACTTCATGACCAGCCCCAGTTTGGCCAGGGCAGTCCTTGTGAGGAGTCACAGGACTGTTTTGAGTTGAGCACGATTCGGATGATCTAATAAGGGTTGACAGTTTAATCCTGAGTCGTCCTAAACACAGAGGTCAAAAGGATGAATTATACAGTAACCATATTCACGTAGATTCTGAGTGTTGCGATTGCGACTATTCGACCTATCCGATCGTCAGATACCATTGCTAGATGGTCACTTCGATTAGTACAGGAATTGGTTCCTGTGTTACCGGCTTAGGTTCGAACCTGCGGGGTCACACACATTAGAGGTTCCTATCTGATCTGATAGCTGGTGAAGAGTCCTTCATGTCTGAGATTCTGTGATCGAGAATCAGGATTCTCTGATCATGAATTCCATATATTTTGGATACCAGGATCAAGAGTCCCACTAGTTTAGGACTCTTCGATCAGGGTTACATATCGATGAATTCTGATGCCCGATTACCCATCGGATTTGGATTCAATATTTATGAGAGATTTAATTAGTGATTTGATCACTAATTAACTCAATTTGATTGAGTAATTATTTTTGGATCAAGTCCAATTGAATTGGATTCAATTGGGTTTGACCCGATTAGGTTAAGAGTTGAACTAATCATCGAGATGGTTTGATCCCTGATATGATCAGAGGTTGGGCTTAATCAATTTCTGATTTGATTAGAATTTTATTGAGTCTAATTAAGTCTAATTAAGTTGGGTTTAAATTAGTTTAATTGGGTCTAACTTATTTGGTTCAATTAGGTTGGTTTAAATAATGAAACCACCTTGACCCATTCTCCCTGCGCCACCTCACTTCCACTGTGCCCATTTGAATTCACGAGAAGGAAGTTCTCATGAATTTTTCCTCACGTAAAGCCCTCCTCACGTCCTACTTTAATGCACCAAATGAGTGGATAAGAATGATTGGTTGGCCATTCATATTCAAAACAAAGTTTGAATTTGAATGAGCAACCAATCTTAGCGCCTTGACCTTATCCTCTTTTAATGCCCCATTTATTACATGAGAAAATATTTCTCATAAAATTACTCACGCATAAATTAAGCCATGCCCTCCTCTTCTCATGCCCTTAATGGATATGAATAAATTGATTTCCATTTGAATTTAAAATTTGATTTGAATTCAAATGTGCAATTACTCATCTTTATCCTCTCACGTGGATAAGACGTTTGACATTATTTTAAAAGGAGGAGAAGAGTGGGGCGTGTGCAAGAAAAATTTTGGAGAGAAAATCTGGGCATGAGGAATCCTTGTGTATAAGGTGAAGATCTATATCCTTCCGAGAGAAAAAGAAAGAAAAGAAAGAAAAAGTATGCGCAGGGTTTCAGTGAGTTCTTCAAGGTTTCAGCCTGGAGTTCGGAAAATGAGAAGTTGAGCTACGAGTGTCGTGAGCCCACCAAATTTTAGAGAGATCTTCAACATCCTCTCAAGCACGTCTGCTGATGATCTAAAGTATCCAAAGAATCAGGAGACATCGATCGAAGAAGTTCGATCAGCATTGGCCGTCGAAAGGACTCTACAACGAGCTAGCACTCGTGAGGAGTCGATCAGATCGGAAGCTTCATGTGGACGATCCGCAGAGGCCAGACACACTATGTGGCTGCATTGCGATAATCAGACTCTCTCGACGGTGGTCAGATTACGGCGATCTACAATCCGCACAAAGGTATTGTATTCTGAACACATTACAGTAAAGTGTTTACTGTTTAAATTCGAATTTCAAATTTAAATGCATGCATGCTATATATCATATTTAGATCCTAGTGTAGGATAAATTTTTATTAATTAATTAGATTAATTAATAATTTCTATTGTAAAATAATAATTTTGAAAAAATTTTAAAATTATCATTTTACCCCTGCACTGAATTTCTTTGCTTCAAATGGTATCAGAGTAAGGTTCTAAGATATGATATATATATTTGCATACGTAGATTAAGTTGTAATCTAAAAGTTTAAATTTGAAATTTGAAATTTAAAATTTAAAATTTAAATTTTGAAAGTTGTTCGAAATTCAAAATTCAAAAATTTAAAATTCAAAATTTAAAATTCAAAATTCAAAATTTAAAATTTAAATTTTAAAATTCAAAATTCGAAATTCAAAATTTAAAAATTTAAAATTTGAAATTTGAAATTTGAAATTTAAAATTTGGTAGAAATTTCAAATTTGAAATTCAAAATTTAAAATTTGAAATTTGAAATTCAAAATTTGAAATTCAAAAATTTGAAATTTAAAATTTGAAATTTGTTTGAAATTTGAAATTCAAAATTCAAAATTTAAAATTTAAAATTTGAAATTTAAATTTAGAAATTGGTATATTTAGATATACTTGATCCAAGTAGCAAGTAATCGAATTGGGTTGGTTGCCATGGCCGTCTGATAATAGGAGAAAAGTAGGATTTAAAGGCCCTTTCCTCCCATTCGATGGGGTCTCTTATGACGGTTGGGGTGCCGCTGTAATTATATCCCATATAGATGAAGCAACGAAATGAATTAATTGTATAGGTTTAATTATAAAATTTATCATGAATGTGTTAGATTAGATCTAAAAGAATATTTATGATTTATTTTGATTAACTTATTTTCTGTTATATAATTAGTAATAGGATTGCTATTTATGAAATGTGCTGATCTATTTGTGAAATGAGTCAACATATTTGGTGAACAAAAAATAAAACCTTTCAAATTTAAAAATTATTTTCAAAATGTCAAACCCTGATCCATCAGCCCAAATACTTAATTAAAAAAAAAAATTAAGTATTGTCTAGTAGGTCTAGAATTGTGTATTAAGATCTAAGACAATTGCATAAACTTATGGGTAAATGGGTTAGATAGGTTAGACCTAAGGTTAGCTTAAAGAAATGGACTAAATTAGAGTAATTGGTCAAATCTAATCAAAAGTTGAATTAGATTAGGTCAAGGATACTCTAGACTCAACTCCAATATTTGTAGTTGAATGGGTCCATGTCTTTAACTAGACCAAGATGGACTTAATTCATGGCTACACGGTAAAACCCTATTTACTAAGTTGATCAAATTAAAACTAATGAACCAGTTGGTGTCTAAGGTAAGTTTGGCAGTTTGACCAGTGGTTTTTAAACAGGAGCTACTCGCAGTGATTCGATCTCTGACGAGTTAATGGCTTATCCCCACTACTGATCTCACTTATCTTACCAACCTAGTGAATTAGGTTTTGATTAGATCACTTGGTGATTAGGGCTCACCCATGTCATTAGGTAAATCAGTGTGACTGATTTAGGTGCTCCTAATGTCGACTTTAATTAAATCCTTTTTAATCTGACTTGGTGAAGTCAGTGGGAGGATTGAAATTGGCTGATAATTTATCTTCTCATCTATTCTTTAATAAAATCTTTAAAAATTATTAGGTCCTAAAAATGATTAAGTTATATTGATAACTAAGTCATAGTCTCTCATTAAGTGAGTGATAATGAGTCCATTAGTTTAATAATCATTGGAGGCCCAAAGGCCTGGTGCTTATTGACTAATGGAATTATCATTCATAATATGATAATTTGGCTTGAGTCTTTCTGATGGTAGTCAGGTTGGCCGGCCAAAGTCAGACCTGATCATTTATTGATCCGATTCACCAAATCAAATCATGTTAATGGTTGGACCTAACCAGATCTTTTCAGTGGAGGCCAAAGCCTACTGATTAGGTTCTGGGGTAAAATCAATTATTAGAAGTTGTTTAGAGAAACAACTGGTTATGAACCTACCCATAGATACACATAGGTTGACCAACCAAAGTTAGGCTCGTGTGTAGTCTGTGTGGATTCTAGTACCCACTAAGGAATTAAAGTAATTTCTCGAATTGGAGGTTGAGGCTACCAGTTCGTAAAAATAATGGGAGAAACATTAGACTAAAGTTCAAGTCTTTAGTATTAATAATTTATGTACTAATATAGGTCTGGTTTTCTTTTATGCAGCAATGGCCACTACCCTTTCGCTCCGATCATTATTAGAAAATGACAAGCTTATGGGACCTAATTTTGACAGCTGGTATCGAAAATTAAAAATCATCCTTGAGCATGAGCGGATCCTTTATGTAGTAACAGATCCGACACCTGAGGAGCCAGCCCGGAACGCTAGAGGGGTGGTCCGAGACACTTACCAGAAGTGGCTCAACGACCGCACCACCGTTCGGTGTATTATGCTGGCGGCAATGAATGATGAGTTCAACCGCAAGTTCGAGAACGCCCAGCCACAGGAGATGCTTCAAATATTGAACGACTCTTTTGGCACGCCTGACGACGTTGAAAGGCACAAAACTAGTTGTGCCATTTTCAATGCTCGAATGAGGGATGGAGCTTCAGTCACTGATCATGTACTGTACATGATCGAAATGATTGAGCACCTAAGTAAACTGAGTTTTTCCCTACACGAGCAGCTCGGTAAGGATGCGATCCTTAATTTTCTACCCAAGTCTTTCCTTCCCTTCCTTACTCATTTTCGAATGACAAAGCCTGCAGTGAACTACCATGACTTGTTGGGGTTGCTGCAGAACTTTGAGAAGGATCACCAGCTCCATAAGGAGTCAGTGAAAGTTGTGGGAGGGTCTTCTTCTGATCGTCGACCCTTTAAGAAAGGAAAGAAGAATAAAAAGAAGAAGAATAAGAAGGTGCAGCTGCATGCTGGGACGTCTGCATAGGGTCAGACCAAGAAGCGCAAGCCCGACCAGAGCCAGGAGGAGTGCTTCTTTTGTAAGAAGCAGGGGCACTGGAAGAGAAACTGTCCTCTATACATTGCCTCACTGGACCCGAACAGGCCAAAGAAGAAGCAAGGTACTTATATGATAACACCTTGCAATATTTTCATTTGTGATACTACTGCCTGGGTATTGGATATCGGAAGCCCTTATCATATTTGCAATTCGATGCAGGGTCTGCAGGTCAGTAGGAGATTTGATGAAGGCGAGAGGTTCCTGAATGTTGGAGATGGAAGCAAAGTTTCAGTTCTAACATTAGGAATCATGAACCTTATAATCAATTCTCGAAATATAATTCTGAGTGAATGTCACTATTGTCCAAGCTTTTTATTAAATATTATTTCTGTAGGCCTTTTGGCCATGAACGGTTATCAATTTTTAATAAAAAAAATATTTGCAATATCATTTTGAATGGTGTTACAATGTTTGTTGGACAACTTAATAATAGAATTTACTTTCTATCACAACCTGTTAATGTGGTTCAAACCTCCGGTAAACGCTCTAGAATAGATAATATGTCAGAAGTCTACCTTTGGCACTGTAGGCTAGGTCATATCAATAAGAATAGGATAAACAGGTTGGCTCAAGAAAGAATTCTTGAAGTAGGTGATTGTGAATCACTTCCAACCTGTGAGTTCTGTCTTCTTGATAAAATAATCAAGTCACCTTTTACTGAAAAAGGTGAGCGAGCCAGTGAACTCTTGGGTCTGGTACATTCTGATGTATGTGGACCCATGAGCTCAAGTGCAAGAGGTGGATATTTCTGCTTCATAACCTTCACAGATGACCTATCGAGGTATGGGTATATCTATTTAATGAAGCATAAGTCGGAATCATTTGAAATGTTTAAACTATTTCGAAATGAAGTAAAAAAATAAACTAGAAAGTGTATTAAAACTCTTCGATCTGATCGAGGAGGTGAATATCTTTCCAATGAGTTTCTGACATATCTTGGAGAGAATGGGATTCTCTCTCAATAGACTCCTCCTGGAACACCACAGTATAATGGTGTATCTGAAAGGAGGAATCAGACCTTGTTGGATATGGTTCGATCCATGATGGGGTTTGCTGGTCTGCCGATCTCCCTCTGGGGATATGCGTTCGAATCGGCTTGTTACCTTCTAAATAGAGTTCCGAGTAAGTCTGTAACCAAAACACCATATGAGATATAGATAGGACGTTAGCCAGTACTCTCGCACCTTAGGGTTTGGGGGTGTTCGGCTTATGTTAAATGTTTAATTACGGACAAGCTAGGACCTAGGTCTGACAAGTGTAATTTTATAGGATACCCAAAAGAGACCAAAGGGTATTATTTCTACCTGACTGATGAGCAAAAGGTGTTTGTCAGTCTTGAGGCAATCTTTTTGGAAAAAGAGTTCCTTGGTGAAGGGACTATTGCCTCTAAGGTTGAACTTGACGAAGTTCGACAGGTGAAAAAACTGACACAAATTGCTGAACCTGAACCGAATTTGATTAGATCAGATCTGGAGCCCATTGTTCAAGCACCCTTAAGGCGATCTGGTAGAGTACCACGTCAACCGAATAGATACTATGATTTCTTGGTCCGGGACGACGATCCTATCGAACTTGATGAAAATGATGAGGATCCGATCACCTACAAGGATGCAATGCAGAGACCCGACTCTGAAAAATGGCAAGAGGCCATGAAATCCGAAATGGAGTCCATGAAGGTCAACGATGTGTAGATATTGGTTGACCCATCCGAAGGAGTAAAACCCATAGGGTGTAAGTGGGTCTTCAAGAGGAAGAGGGGCGCAGACGGAAAGGTGAAAATCTATAAAGCCCGTCTGGTTGCCAAGGAATATCGTCAACATTTTGGTATAGACTATGACGAGATATTTTTTTCTATGGCAATGCTCAAATCCATTCCGATTATGCTTGCGATAGCTGCCCATCTGGACTATGAAATCTAACAAATGGATGTGAAGACAGCTTTCTTAAATGGAGAGCTGGATGAAGAGGTGTATATGATATAACCTGAAGGATTCACATCCACTGATGAGTCTAAGGTGTGCAGACTACAGAGGTCTATTTATGGACTTAAGCAGGCATCCCGGAGTTGGAACATACGTTTTAATAGGACGATCAAGATGTATGGCTTCGTTAAGAACGGAGAAGAGCCCTGCATTTATAAGTGGGCTAATGGTCCAGTAGTAGTATTTTTTGTATTGTATGTGGATGATATTCTCTTAAGTGGGAATGATGTTCCTGCATTACAAGAAATAAAGATTTGACTGTCGTCATAATTCTCCATGAAGGATCTGGGAGAAGCTTCCTACATCCTAGGGATGAGGATCTATAGGGATAGATCTAAAAGGCTGCTTGGCTTATCCCAATCCACGTACATTGATACTATGCTGAAAAGATTCAGCATGAAGAATTCCAAAAAAGACTATCTACCGATAGGCCATGGAATTTCTCTCTCGAAGAGGGATTGTCCGACAACACCTCAAGAGAGAGAACGTATGGGTAGATTCCATATGCTTTGACAGTGGGATCTATCATGTATGCCATGATATATACACGATCAGATGTGGCATACTCACTAGGGGTAGTGAGTAAATACCAATCTGATCCAGGAGAGAATCACTGGAAGGTTGTTAAAACCATCCTGAAGTATTTAAGAAATACTAAAAATCAGTGGCTTATTTATGGTGAATCAGACTTAAGACTTATAGGATTTACAGACTCTAGTTTTTAGTCTGATCACGATGACAGCAAAAGTGTATCGAAATTTATTTTTACCCTTTATGGTGGGGCTATCTGCTGGAAGAGTTCCAAGCAATACATAGTGGCTGATTTAGTTTGCGAGGTGGAGTATGTCGCTGCATCAGATGCTGTCAAAGAAGCGGTGTGGCTGAGGAAATTCATCATCGAGCTCGGAGTAGCACCCTCCCTTGTTGGTCCAGTTCTGCTCTACTGTGACAGCTCTGGAGCCATTGCTCAAGCGAAGGAACTCAAGGCATACCAGCGGACGAAGCATATTCTGCGCCGCTACCATCTCATCCGAAAAATTATGGATCGAGGTGACATCGACCTTCAGAAGATCGACGGAAAGGAGAACCTGGCCGACCCATTCACTAAAGCCATTACGGTGAAGGAGTTCGATGACTACAAGTCGAAGATGGGTATTAGATACTGCATCGATTGGCTTTAGGCCAAGTGGGAGATTATTGGGAATATTTTTCATCACAATAGCTCCAGAGTCGGTCACGTTTAGTGCAGATATACCATTACATCTCACCTATATGCCATACCAGTGTCTCCACACTCATTGGTTAAGAGGACAACCAACCTATATGGCACACAACAACCTATGCTTGATAAATATTGTCATCCTTGGTAATAATGTATCATTTGATCACGAACAGATTTAAGGACTAAACGACAAATCCTCCTTTGTCGAGTCTAAATAGTCCTAAGAACTTCACCACAATATAGGAGTTCATTAGAAGATGAAATATTTTGTGATAAAAAATATCAAAATAATTTTTACTAATTCATAATTCATGTACATCAAAAATGAGCACAACCGTCAACAGACTGACGGTTGGCTTTGGGACACTATTCCCAACAATCTCCCACTTGGCCTAAAGCCAATCAGTGCAGTATCTAATACCTATCTTCGACTTGTAGTCGTCGAACTCCTTCACTGCAATGACTTTAGTGAATGGGTCGGCCAGGTTCTCCTTTCTGTCGATCTTTTGAAGATCGACGTCACCTCGATCCATAATTTTTCGGATAAGATGGTAGCGGCGCAGAATATGCTTCGTCCGCTGGTGTGCCTTGGATTCCTTCGCCTGAGCAATGGCTCCAGAGCTGTAACAGTAGAGCAGAACTGGACCAACAAGGGAGGGTGCTCTCCGAGCTCGATGATGAATTTTCTCAGCCACACCGCTTCTTTGACAGCATCTAATGCAGCGACATACTCCACCTTGCAAACTAAATCAGCCACTATATGTTGCTTGGAACTTTTCCAGCAGATAGCCACACCATAAAGGGTAAAAATAAATCTCGATACACTTTTGCTGTCATCGTGATTAGACTGAAAACTAGAGTCTGTAAACCCTATAAGTCTCAAGTCTGATTCACCATAAATAAGCCACTGGTCTTTAGTATTTCTTAAATACTTCAGGATAGTTTTAACAATCTTCCAGTGATTCTCTCCTGGATCAGATTGGTATTTACTCACTACCCCTAGTGAGTATGCCACATCTGATCGTGTACATATCATGACGTACATGATAGATCCCACTATCGAAGCATATGGAATTCTACCCATACGTTCTCTCTCTTGAGGTGTTGTCGGACAATCCCTCTTTGAGAGAAAAATTCCATGGCCTATCGGTAGATAGCCTTTCTTGGAATTCTCCATGCTGAACCTTTTCAGCATAGTATCAATGTACATAGACTGGGATAAGCCAAGCAGCCTTTTAGATCTATCCCTATGGATCCTCATCCCTAGGATGTAAGAAGCTTCTCTCAGATCCTTCATGGAGAATTGTGACGACAGCTAAATCTTTATTCTCTGTAATGCAGGGACATCATTTCCGATTAAGAGAATATCATCCACATACAATACAAGAAATACCACTACTGGACCATTAGCCCACTTATAAATGCAGGGCTCTTCTCCATTCTTAACGAAGTCATACGTCTTGATCGTCCTATCAAAACGTATGTTCCAACTCCAGGATGCCTGCATAAGTCCATAAATGGACCTCTGTAGTCTGCACACCTTAGACTCATCAGTGGATGTGAATCCTTCAGGTTGTATCTTATACACCTCTTCATCCAGCTCTCCGTTTAGAAAAGTTGTCTTCACATCCATCTGCCAGATTTTATAATCCAGATGGGCAGCTATCGCAAGCATAATCCGAATGGATTTGAGCATTGCCACAGGAGAAAATATCTCGTCATAGTCTATACCATAACGTTGACGATATCCCTTGACAACCAAACGGGCTTTATAGGTTTTCACCTTTCCGTCTGCGCTCCTCTTCCTCTTGAAGACCCACTTACACCCTATGAATTTTACTCCTTCAGGTGGGTCAACCAATGTCCACACATCGTTGACCTTCATGGACTCCATTTCGGATTTTATGGCCTCTAGCCATTTCTCAGAGTCGGATCTCTGTATTGCATCCATGTAGGTAATCGGATCCTTATCATTTTCATCAAGTTCGATAGGATCGTCGTCCCGGACCAAGAAACTATAGTATCTGTCCGGTTGACGTGGTACTCTACCAGATCGCCTTAAGGGTGCTTGAACAATGGGCTCTGGATCTGATCTAATCAAATCCGGTTCACGTTCAGCAACTTGTGTCGATTTTTTCACCTATCGAACTTCATCAAGTTCGACCTTAGAGGCAACAGTCCCTTCATCAAGAAACTCTTTTTCCAAAAAGATTGCCTTAAGGCTGACAAACACCTTTTGCTCATCAGCTAGGTAGAAATAATATCCTTTGGTCTCTTTTGGGTATCCTATAAAATTACACTTGTCAGACCTAGGTCCTAGCTTGTCCGTAATTAAATATTTAACATAAGTCGGACACCCCCAAACCCTAAGGTGCGAGAGTACTGGCTTACGTCCTATCCATATATCATATGGCATTTTGGTTACAGACTTACTCGAAACTCTATTTAAAAGGTAACAAGCCGATTCGAGCGCATATCCCCAGAGAAAGATTGGCAGACCAGCAAACCCCATCATGGATCGAACCATATCCAACAAGGTCCGATTCCTCCTTTCAGATACACCATTATGCTGTGGTGTTCCAGAGGAGTCCATTGAGAGAGAATTTCATTCTCCCCAAGATATGTCAGAAACTCATTGGAAAGGTATTCACCTCCTCGATCAGATCGAAGAGTTTTAATACACTTTTCAGTTTATTTTTTTACCTCATTTCGAAATAGTTTGAACATTTCAAACGACTCCGACTTATGCTTCATTAAATAGACATACCCATATCTCGATAGGTCATCTGTGAAGGTTATGAAGTAGAAATATCCACCTCTTGCACTTGAGCTCATGGGTCCACATACATCAGAATATACCAGACCCAAGAGTTCACTGGCTCGCTCACCTTTTTCAGTAAAAGGTGACTTGGTCATTTTACCAAGAAGACAGAACTCATAGGTTGAAAGTGATTCACAATCACCTACTTCAAGAATTCCTTCTTGAGCCAACCTGTTTATCTTGTTCTTATTGATATGACCTAGCCTACAGAAATAACAGGTTTGAACCACATTAACAGGTTATGATAGAAAGTAAATTCTATTATTAAGTTGTCCAACAAACATTGTAACACCATTTAAAATGATATTGCAAATATTTTTTTTATTAAAAATTGATAATCGTTCATGGCCAAAAGGCCTACAGAAATAATATTTAATAAAAAGCTTGGACAATAGTGACATTCACTCAGAATTATATTTCAAGAATTGATTACAAGGTTCATGATTCCTAATGCTAAAACTGGAACTTTGCTTCCATCTCCAACATTCAGGAACCTCTCGCCTTCATCAAATCTCCTACTGACCTGTAGACCCTGCATCGAATTGCAAATATGATAAGGGCTTCCGGTATCCAATACCCAGGCAGTAGTATCACAAATGAAAAAGTTGCAAGGTGTTATCATATAAGTACCTTGCTTCTTCTTTGGCCTGTTCGGATCCAGTGAGGCAATGTATAGAGGACAGTTCCTCTTCCAGTGTCCCTGCTTCTTGCAAAAGAAGCACTCCGCCTGGCTCTGGTCAGGCTTGCACTTCTTGGTCTAACCCTGTGCAGACGTCCCAGCATGCAGCTGCACCTTCTTATTCTTCTTCTTTTTGTTCTTCTTTCCTTTCTTAAAGGGTCGACGACCAGAAGAAGACCCTCCCACAACATTCACCGACTCCTTATGGAGCTAGTGATCCTTCTCAAAGTTCTGCAGCAACCCCAACAAGCCGTGGTAGTTCACTGCAGGCTTTGTCATTCGAAAATGAGTAAAGAAGGGAAGGAAGGACTTGGACAGAGAATTAAGGATCGTATCCTTACCGAGCTGCTCGTGCAGGGGAAAACCCAGTTTACTTAAGCGCTCAATCATTTCGATCATGTACAGTACATGATCAGTGACTGAGGCTCCATCCCTCATCCGAGCATTGAAAATGGCACAACTAGTTTTGTGTCTTTCAACATCGTCAAGCGTGCCAAAAGTGTCGTTCAACATTTGAAGCATCTCCTGTGGCTGGGCATTCTCGAACCTGCGATTGAACTCATCATTCATTGCCGCCAGCATAATGCACCGAACGGTGGTGCGGTCGTTGAGCCACTTCTGGTAAGTATCTCGGATCACCCCTCTAGCGTTCGAGGCTGGCTCCTCTGGTGTCAGATCCGTTACTACATAAAAGATCCGCTCATGCTCAAGGATGATTTTTAATTTTCGATACCAGCTATCGAAATTAGGTCCCATGAGCTTGTCATTTTCTAATAATGACCGGAGCAAAAGGTTGTGGCCATAGCTGCATAAAGAAAAACCAGACCTATATTAGTACATAAATTATTAATACTAAAGACTTGGACTTTAGTCTAAAGTTTCTCTCAGTATTTTTACGAACTGATAGCCTCAACCTCCAATTCGAGAAATTACTTTACTTCCTTAGTGGATACTAGAATCCACACAGACTACACACGAGCCCAACTTTGATTGGTAACCCATGTGCATCTATGGGTAGGTTCATAACCAGTTGTTTCTCTAAACAACTTCTAGTAATTGATTTTGCCCCAAAACCTAATCAGTAGGCTTTGGCCTCCACTGAAAAGATCTGATTAGGTCCAACCATTAACATGACTTGATTTGGTGAATCGGACCAATAAATGATCAGGCCTGACTTTGACCGGCCAACCTGACCACCATCAGAAAGACTCAAACTAAATTATCATATTATGAATGATAATTCCATTAGTCAATAAGCACCAGGCCTTTGGGCCTCCAATGATTATTAAACTAATAGACTGATTATCACTCACTTAATGGAAGGCTATGACTTAGTAATCACTATAACTTAATCATTTTAAGGACCTAATAATTTTGAGGATTTTATTAAAGGATAGATGAGAAGAAAATATTATATCCAGCCAATTTCAATCCTCCCACTGACTTCACCAATTCAGATTAAAAAAGATTTAATTAAAGCCGGCATTAGGAGCACCTAAATCAGTCACACTGATTTACCTAATGACATGGGTGAGCCCTAATCATCAAGTGATCTAATCAAAATCGAATTCACCAGGTTGGCCAGGTAAGTGAGATCAGTGGTGGGGATATGCCATTAACTTGTCAGAGATCGAATCACTGCGAGTAGCTCCCGCTTAAAAACCACTGATCAAACTGCCAAACTTACCTTAGACACCAACCGGTTCATTAGTTTTAATTTGATCAACTTAGTAAATTGGGTTCTACCGCGTAGCCATGAATTAAGTCCATCTTGATCTAGTTAAAGATATGGACCCATTCAACTACAACTATTGGAGTTGAGTCTAGAGTATCCTTGATCTATTCTAATTCAATTTTTGATTAGATTTGACCAATTACTCTAGTTTAGTCCATTTCTTTAAGCTAACCTTAGGTCTAACCCAATTATAGACCTAATCCATCTAATCCATTGACCCATAAGTTTATGCAATTGTCTTAGGTCTTAATTCACAATTCTAGACCTACTAGACAATACTTAATTCTTTTAATTAAGTATTTAGGCTGATGGGTCAGGGTTTGGCATTTCAAAAATAATTTTCAAATTTGAAAGATTTTATTTTCTGTTCACCAAATATGTTGACTCATTTCATAAATAGCAATCCTATTACTAATTACATAATAGAAAATAACTCAATCAAAATAAATCATGAATATTCCTTTCGCTACTTCATCTGTATGGGATATAATCGCATCGGCACCTCTACCACCATAGGAGACCCCATCGAATGGGAAGAGAGGGCCTTTAAACCCTACTTTTCTCCTATGACCGGACGGCCATGGCAACCAACCCAATTCGATTACTTGCTACTTGGATCAAGTATATATAAATATATCAATTTCAAAATTTAAATTTTAAATTTTGAATATTAAATTTCAAACAAATTTCAAATTTTAAATTTCAAAATTTTGAATTTCAAATTTTAAATTTTAAATTTTAAATTTTGAATTTTAAATTTTAAATTTAAATTTAAAATTTCTACCAAATTTCAAATTTCAAATTTTGAATTTTAAATTTTTGAATTTTTAAATTTCAAATTTTAAATTTTGAATTTTAAATTTTTGAATTTTGAACAACTTTCAAAATTTAAATTTTAAATTTTAAATTTTAAATTTTAAATTTAAACTTTTAGATTATAACTTAATCTATGCATGCAAATATATATATCATATCTTAGAACCTTGCTCTGATACCATTTCTGAGGGAAAATTTAGTGCAGGGGTAAAATGATAATTTTAAAACTTTTTCAAAATTATTATTTTATAATAAAAATTATTAATTAATCTAATTAATTAATAAAAATTTATCCTATACTAGGATCTAAATATGATATATAGCATGCATGTATTTAAATTTGAAATTCGAATTTGAACAGTAAACACTTTACTGTAATGTGTTCAGAACACAATATCTTTGTGCGGATAGTAGATCGCCGCAATCTGATCATCATCGGGAGAGTCTGATCATCGCAATATAGCCACACAGTATGTCTGGCCTCTGTGGATCATCCACACGAAGCTCCCGATCTGATCAACTCCTCACGAGTGCTAGCTCGTTGTAGAGCCCTTTCGACGGTCGATGCTGATCGAACTCCTTCGATCGATGTCTGTGGATTCTTTGGATGCTCTGGATCATCAGCAAATATGCTTGAGAAGATGTTGAAGATCTCTCTAAAATTTGGCGAGCTCACGATACTCGTAACTCACCTTCTCACTTTTCGAACTCCAGGCTGAAACCCTGAAGAACTCACTGAAATCCTACATACACTTTTTTCTTTCTTTTCTTTCTTTTTCTCTCGGAAGGATATAGACCTTCACCTGGCACACAAGGATTCCTCACGCTCAGATTTTCTCTCCAAAATTTTTTTGCATACGCCCCACTCTTCTCCTCCTTTAAAAACAATGTCAAACGTCTTATTCACGTGAGAGGATAAAGATGAGTAATTGCACATTTGAATTCAAATCAAATTTTGAATTCAAATAGAAACCAATTTATTCCTATCCACTAAGGGTGTGAGAAGAGGAGGGCGTGGCTTAATTTGTGCGTGAGTGATTTCATGAGAAATATTTTTTGGTGTAATAAATGGGGTGTTAAAAGAGGATAAGGTCAAGGCGCTAAGATTGGTTGCTCATTCAAATTCAAACTTTGTTTTGAATTTGAATGGCCAACCAATCATCCTTATCCACTCATTTGGCACATTAAAGTAGGGCATGAGGAGGGCTTTGCGTGAGAAAAAATTCATGAGAACTTCCTTCTTGTGAATTCAAATGGGCACAGTGGAAGTGAGGTGGCGCAGGGAGAATGGGTCAAGGTGGTTTCATTATTTAAACCAACCTAATTGAACTAAATAAGTTAGGCCCAATTAGACTAATTTAAATTCAACTAAATTAGGCTTAATTAGGCTCAATAAAATCCTAATCAAATCAAAAATTGATTAAGCCCAACCCCTGATCAAATCAGGGACCAAACCATCTCGACGATTAGGTCAACTCTTAACCTAATCGGGTCAAACCCAACTGAATCCAATTCAATTGGACTTGATTCAAAAATAATTACTCAATCAAATTGAGTTAATTAGTGATCAAATCAGTAATTAAACTTCTCATAAATATTGAGTCCAAATTCGATGGGTAATCGGACATCAGAATTCATCGATATGTAACCCTGATCGAAGAGTCCTAAATCAGTGGGACTCTTGACCCCGGTACTCAAAATGTGTGAAATTTGTGATCAGAGAATCCTGATTCTCGATCACAGAATCTCAGACATGAAGGACTCTTCACCAGCTGTCTGATCAGATAAGAACCTCTAATGTGTGTGACCCCGCAGGTTCGAACCTACGTCGGTAGCACAGGAACCAATTTTTGTACTAATCGAAGTGACCATCTAGCAATGATACCTGATGTCCGGATAGATCGAATAGTCACAATCACAATACTCAGAACCTACGTGAATATGGTTACTATATAATTTATCCTTTTGACCTCTGTGTTTAGGATGACTCAGGGTTAAACTGTCAACCCTGATTAAATCATCCGAATCGTGCTCAACTTAAAACAGTCCTGTGACTCCTCACAAGGACTACCCTGGCCAAGATTTTGCTAAATTGAAATATGACTGTACACAGCTCCTAAACTGGAGTGGTCAATCCCATCTTGACACACGCACCGACAAGTCAAGCACTTGACTACACCCAGCAGCCTTCCGTCACTGAATTGAAAATTCAGGTAGTCCAGTGCCTAAGTGCAGTGAGTTGCTTGCAAATCACCGTGGCGGTCTCAGGTCGGAGAGATATTTATACTCATATTCCATCAGAGCAAATCTTGATAGCAGAAATAGCTCTGGAGTCGGTCACGTTCAGTGCAGATGTATCCTTACATCTCACCTGTATGCCATATCAGTGTCTCCACACTCATTGGTTAAGAGGACAACCAACCTATATGGCATACAACGACCTATGCTTGATAAACATTATCGTCCTTGGTAACAACGTATCATTTGATCGCGAACAGATTTAAGGACAAAACGACAAATCCTCCTTTGTCGAGTCTAAATAGTCCTAAGGACTTCACCACAACATAGGAGTTCATTAGAAGATAAAATATTTTGTGATGAAAAATATCAAAATAATTTTTATTAATTCATAATTTATGTACATATACAAAAATGAGCATAACCGTCAACAGGCTGATGATTGGCTTTGGGACACTATTCCCAACAGATACATCACCCACCAATCCTATATCTCTTTTTCACATAGACTTAGGTCCAACAGACACTCAGCCGATATGGATCAAATCTTAGAAAAATTTAAATAAATAAAAATAAATATCCCTCTACTAGATATGATCCAACAAGTTTTCACATATGCCAAGTTCCTCAAAGACCTATGCACAAAGAAAAAGACCACCAATATTTTCAAGAAAACCTTCTTGACAGCCAGTGTGAGCTCATACCTTTTGAGCCACATGCCTTTCAAGTACAAAGATCTAAGGTCTCTTACAATCTCTTGTGTCATCACATCAGACCTAGATCAACCCAAAAGGAGAAACTTTTATCTATCCTCAAAGAGAATAAGGAAGCCATAGACTGGACCATGGCTGACATCAAAGTGATCAACCCTTCAGTTGTCCAATATCGAATTCATTTAGGGGAGGAAGCCAAGCCTATTAGAGACCCCCAAAGGAGGTTTAACCCAATTATGAAGGAGGTAGTAAAGAAAGAGATTCTCAAGTTACCAAACAATGGAATTATCCACCCCATTTCAGATAATTCATGGGTTAGCCAAATTCAAGTAGTGCCTAAAAAATCAAGGGTAACAGTGATCCAAAATGAAGTAAATGAGTTAGTGCTGATCAGAGTCCAAACTAGATGGAGAGTCTGTATTGATTATAAAAAATTGAATGCAGCCACAAGAAAGTACCATTTTTCCCTACCATTCATTGACCTGATGTTGGAGAGGTTTGCCGGACATGAGTTCTATTATTTTTTTGATGGATATTCCGACTACAACCAGATTCCTACAGCACGAGAGGACCAAAAGAAGACCACAATTACCTATCATTTAAAACTTTTGCTTATAAACGTATGTCCTTTGGTTTATGTAATGCTCCATCTATTTTTCAAAGGTGCATAGTCAGCATCTTTTCTGACGTGATCGAGAGATTTCTAGATATATTCATGGATGATTTTTCATATTTGGCTCCACCTTCTTTGAGTGCCTACATATTTAAGACTATTCTTTGAAAGGTGTAAAGAGAAACACTTAGTGCTTAATTGAAAAAAATGCCAATTTATGATCAAAAAAGGCATAGTACTTGGCCATGTTATCTCAAAGAAGGACATTGAAGTGGACAAAACCAAAGTAGACCTGATTGCAAATCTTCCACCACCCAAATCAATCAAGAAAATCTGCTCGTTTTTAGGATATGCTGGCTTCTATAGGAGGTTCATCAAAAATTTTAGCAAGATAGCACGACCACTGATTTATCTTCTTGCCAAAAATATCAAATTTGACTTTACTTCTAAGTGCCTTAAGTCTTTTAAGCATCTTAAAAAGGCATTGACATCCGCACCCATCATTCACCTGCTTGATTGGACTTAACCCTTCGAACTCATATGTGATGCATTAGATCACGCCATCGAAGCTATTTTAGGATAAAAAATTCATAAGTTACCGTGAGTCATTTACTATGCTAGTAGGACCCTTAATGATGCGCAGCTTAACTACTCAACCACTAAAAAAGAGTTCTTGACAATCGTCTTTACCCTCGAAAAATTTAGATCTTATTTAGTTGGATCACATATCATTATATATACTGATCACTCAGCCATAAGACATCTCTTGACAAAAAAAGATGCCAAAGCAAGCTTGATCCGATGGATTTTGCTTCTTCAAAAATTTGATCTAGAAACTAGGGATAAGAAGAAAACTGAAATGTAGTGGCTGATCACTTGTCCCGATTGATCAATGCACCCTCTAACAAACCATCAATAGAAGAGTATTTTTCTGACAAACAACTCATGTCCGTGACCAAAGAACCATGATACGCTGATATTGTTAATTAGTTAACCACTGATAGGATTCCCTCTTACTAGACCACTCAGGACAAAAATAAATTCTTTGCCCAAGTATTTTATTTGAGACGGATCCATATCTGCTTAAACAATGTCCTGACCAAATTATTAGAAGATGTATCTCGGATCATGAGATCAAAAGTATCATGTCCTTTTGTCCCGACCAAGCCTGTGGTGGTCACTTTGGATCCAAAAAAACTGTCGTAAAAGTTCTCCAATGTGGATTCTATTGGCTCAATCTATTTAAGGATGCACATGAGTACTGCAAAAGCTGCACTAGATGTCAACAAGTAGGATGGATCACAAAAAAAGACATGATGCCATTAAATCCGATCATAGTTATTGAGATTTTTGATGTGTGGGGTATTGATTTTATGGGACGACTTCCAAACTCTTTTGGAAATAAATATATCTTAGTGGCTATCGATTACTTGTCCAAATAGATAGAGGCTATGCCGTGTAGATCGAATGATAGCAAAATTATTATCAAATTTTTAAAAGAAAATATCCTCTCTTGTTTTGAAATCCCTAGAGCCATTGTAAGTGATCAAAGAATATATTTTTGCAACCGATTCTTTGCGTCCCTGATGAAGAAATACAACATCATCCATAAATTGGCCATACCCTATCACTCTTAAACTATTAGGCAAGTAGAGGTTTCAAATCATCAAATCAAACAAATCCTAGAAAAGACTGTGAGCATCAATAGAAAAGATTCATCATTGAAGCTAGTGAATGCTCTCTGGGCATATCGCACTACCTTCAAAACTAACTTAAGAATGTCTCCTTATTAGTTTGTGTTTGGTAAAGCATGTCACTTGCCAGTAGAGCTTGAACAAAGGACTTTGTGGGCCATCAAAAAGTTAAACATGGATCTAAATGAGGTTGGACAACATAGGAAACTATAGATCAATGAACTGGAGAAAATCAAGAATGAGGCATAGAAAAATGGTAAGATATACAAAAAACGAACTAAAGCTTTCCATGACCAAGCAATTCTTAGAAAATCATTTTCACCTGACCAAAAAAACTTTTTGTATAACTCTAAGCTACATTTATTTTTTGAAAAACTTAGGTCTAGATGGACAGGACCCTATATAGTAAAAAGATTTTCTCTCATGGGGCTGTAAAGATCAAGAACCCAAGCAATGGTACTACTTTTAAAGTAAATGGATAATGATTGAAACTATTCTTGGAGTTGTCTACTGAAGTTGAGGTGAAGGCCATGGTTCTCCATGAGCCTATTTATACTGACTGATTCGGTATCACGAATTTAATCCGATTGAAGGCTTGAAACTTAGCGCTTGTTGAGAGGCAATCCAAACTTTTTATTTTCTCTAATTTTTTGCTTTAGTGATTTTTATTTTTTTTAGGAATAATGGACCGCTCTGTATGGAAGCATCTGTCAATGAATGAGTATACTTAGTCCAGATGGTATCTCAATGTATATCTCACTCATGCTCTACTAAACATCAATGATCTTTCTTTTAAAAATTGCCTGATGAAACTCAAAACTCTAAACTAAATGGTACTTAACACTAATTTTTTTCTTTCCTCGAGGATGAGCAAAACTCAAGTTGGGAGATGTGATAAGTATAATAAATATCTCAATAAAAGCATCAAAACATATATTCATTGACTTTTATTTCTTAAAAAATTGATGCTTTTGTTTGTGGTTTGCAGGAAAGATGATCACCAGTGCAACAAGCCCAATCTATAGGCCCAGAGGGAGAAAATTGGAAGCAAAACAATGTCAAAAAGGCCCAAAAAGCCAAGCCCATTGAGTCATCTTTTGTCGGTCCACCATGGACCACCTCTTGTTTATTCGGCTCACAGCAGGCCGTGGACCCTTAAGAGGTTCACGATAAAAATCGGGGCGCAAGTGATTTCACTATAGCTTAGCTACAGTGAAATCTAAGGCGGTTCGCGGGTGCGGGGTTCGTGGGTGCGCACGAGCGGCAGCAGGTCTTCACGCGGGCGGTTTCATGCATAATGGGCTGGAGGGTTAGTGGTTTGTGGGTGTTCGCGCATGCAGGTCCGTGAGTCTGGGAGTTTTTTTGGGTGTAGTTTTGACACAATTTCGACTATTCTGCGAGCGGGGTTGAAAGCAGATTCCCAGCAGTTTTAAATGGATTTTAACATCGAGATTGACATAGATTCGAACACTAAGTGCTACTAAAACTCGGGAAGACATGGTGCCTATTTAAAGGGGGGACTGTGAACTAAACAAAGGGGTGGAGGAGAGTGAACATCTAGATAGTGGGCAGGAAGCAGTGAGCCGAGGGAAACAGAGCAGCAGCAGCAGCAACAAATTTTATTTTTTTATTTTCTTAACTCTTATTTAGGAAGAATATAGAGCTAGAGATCTTGATGCATGATAAAATCCCTTCAGTCCGAAAAGATGATAAAGCCTAAACAGATTTTATTTTTTTTTTGTATTTAATTTTTATGTAATAAAATTATACTTTTATTTTATATTTTTTTATTTTTTTGATGTATTATCTAACCTACACGGCCTATACCCTCTACGGACATGTCTTGATCCCTGGATACGATACGTGCTTAGAAAAGATAGATCGTGATATGTTAGATTAAACCCTATATTTTGTAATTGGATTTAGTTAATTTATATTCTAATAGAATGAGCTGTGATCTAGTGATATGGTCCATACCCTTAGAGATAAGCTATACTAATGTCCTAATCACAAGAGCTAATATTATAATATAAAAAAAAGATAAATCTAGTTTGCGTGGTGGAATCAAAATTTTTGAATTATCTCTCTGACTTATTTTCTTTCACAAATTAATTTACACTTACAATTTAATTCTTGCTATTTTATTTCTTTTTAATCCTTCTACAATCAATTCTCTTTTATTTCTTCTTCAAAAAGAAAATAATTGTCCTAAATTCCCGTAGAAACGATTATGACTCACCTTATCTATATAGTTTGAGTTGATTTTTATTTTTTGACCACCTACGACAGCAATCAGTCCTCTAAAAATTGGATCCAACCCTTCTATAGCCCTCCACTGATGAATATCGGTTCCCCTCTCTTTTTCTCCCGACCTTTGCTGAATTCCTGTCTCCATGCTCACCAAAAATTGGGGCCGGAGACACCGCTAGAGACAAGGCCCCAATCTCACATCCTCTTTCCTTTCTTCCCATGGCCTTAGCCACCACTCCCAACCACTATCTACCAAAAATCAATTAAAGAAAGGAAACCTATTCGACCCTATTTTCCAATATTTGGTTTTCTTTTTTCCGGCCACTGGCACCATCGTCTCTGGACACCAGACCTTTGGTTGGATTCCCCAACCTCCCTCCATGGCCGAGCTATGGCTATCGGTGAGCAGCTAACGGCCCTGTTAAAGATCAATTATGGTACACATTATGGTGTATATTT
Source organism: Elaeis guineensis (assembly GCF_000442705.2). Classification (NCBI taxonomy): domain Eukaryota; kingdom Viridiplantae; phylum Streptophyta; class Magnoliopsida; order Arecales; family Arecaceae; genus Elaeis; species Elaeis guineensis. The sequence continues at coordinate 107,088,259 of NC_025996.2, forward strand.
CCTGAATAATCTTGTTTGGGAAATATATCAATAAGGAGATCAATGGTTCATTGTATCTAATAAATTCCTTGTATCTAGACAGTTCATTGTATCTAGACATTTCTTTATATCTAGACCTTTATTGCTCTATATATAGAGCTTCTTGTAACATGAAAGATAATACAATCATTTCTTTTACACAACCTCTATCTCTTTCTTTTCTTTTTATTGTTCTTTACATGGTATCAGAGCCTAATGTTCTTAACTAACCCACAATCTCTAATTCCCATTACTTTTTTTGAAATGTCCAATCAATCCCTAAAAAAAACTACCTCTGCTGATCAACTTTTAAGATCCCTCTTTTCTCCTTCTGTAGTGGGTGACCAATGGCCACACATGGTGAAATCCTATGTGACCAAGTGAGTTGTGTATGGTTAATGTCGCAACCCAGGTGAGTTGCGACTTGGTCTAAAGCTCATAGCCTAGGAGATCTGGAGCTGGTGACAAGATCGAGCCTAGAGAGCTACGATCACATTGAAACATTTAAGCCTAGGTGCCACTGGTGTTAAGGAAGGTGCCGCTGGTGCTAAGCAGTGCAAAATTGGGTGAAGGATAATCTAGGAGAGATGCTGCTATCTCGGTATTCTTTGTTGGTTTGATTTTTTTTACTTCGATTTTATTTCTGCTAGTTCAATCTTTCTATTCTGGACATCATTTGTTATCTGTGGTATGATTGATCAAAGAGTAGAGAAAATTCAAATTGAAAAATCAGAAAGAATTTAGGAATGTCAGAGAAGTTACCTACAGTTGCTCCTGAAGTAATCTCAACATCTGTCAAAATTACAGATGAAAAGTTTGATAGAAAGCATTATGCTGAATAGCGTAAAACTATCAAGATGTTTCTTATGGGTGCAGAGAAGGAAGATCACCTAACAGCTGATCCACCTAATGAGTCTGTGGTGCAAGACAAGTAGCTGCGGTAGGACAATAGACTTTATGATATGATTGAGAAAACTCTAAATAAATCAATAAAACATGTTCTTTCTCATTGTAAAACTGTCAAAGAACTGTGGAAATATATGAAATTTATTTATTCTGAAAAAGAGAACTTGTCTCATATTTATGAGGTGTCTCAAGAATTTCACCATCGGGGGCAGAAGGATAACTTTTTACAAGACTATTTTACTGAATTCAAATGAGTGTATGAGGAGATGAATGCCCTGCATCCTATATCTGTTGATGTGAAACAGATGCATACTCAGCGTGTACAAGTGGCAGTAGTTAGTTTTTTGTCTGGATTGAAACTTGAGTATGGTGCTGCAAAAGATCACATTCTCACCAATTCAGAACCCATCACACTTCGAGACATGTATATTCATCATATACATACTCACCGAGAAATTTCCAAGGGGACATCATCCAATGAAGCTTCTGCCTTGGTAAGCTATGGTGGAAGTCGTGGCGGCTCTAGGGGCAGTAAAGAAGGAGGTCGGATAGGTACTAAAGGTGGTTGATGAGGCCAAGACAGTGGTGGGGGCTGTGGTGATGGTGGTCCATGTACTTGTTATTATTATGGCAAAGAGGGACATATCAAATGGACCTGCTGAAAATTGAATGGTAGCCCATGCAATCTCAATCTCAAGGTCAGAAATTTGCCAATATAGCTACACAGGATGGGATATTGCCTACTGCTTCAGTAGACTCAGGGGTCAAGGTTGTTACTACGACAGCTGATAAGTTTGCCCAGTATACCCAATTCCAAGCCTCTTAGGGCTTCGGATCCTCTTCTGCTGCTACCTTTGTTCAGTCAAGTAAACCTACTACTTGTCTCACCCCTTCCTCACAAAACTAGGTCATTGATTCAGGTGCTACAGATCATATGACAGGAAACACAGGTATTCTCTCTTCATTTTAGCTTTCTTCTACTTTATCTGGTGTTACTCTTGCTAATGGTTCTTCCTCTCCTATTATTGGGAGTCGTACTGCTTGCCCTATGCCTTTTCTTTCTTTAAGTTCTGTTCTATATTTACCTCGATTTCCTTTCAACTTGTTGTCTATATTAGTAAGATTTCTCATGCTCTCAACCGTAGTGTTCACTTCTTCCCTAAATATTGACCATTCCAAGATCTTAAAACAAAGAAGATTATTGATAGAGGTAGTGAGTCCAATTTGTTGTGCGTTCTTGAGAACGTGTTTGATTTTATGCCACAATCAGTTGCATACTCAAGTGCTGTTTCTCCCTTTCATCTCCATTGTTGTTTGGGTCACCCTTCCTTGGATGCTCTGAAGAAGTTATGTCCTAGTTTAAGTTCTGTCTTAGCTTTTGAGAATGAGTCTTGTCAGTTTGCTAAACACCATAGAGTTCCTTATTTTCCTAGAGTCAATAAACGGGCTGCATCTCCTTTTGAAATTGTTCATTCTAATGTTTAGGGACCTTGTTCCATCGAGTCCAAGTCTGATTTTAGATACTTTGTAACTTTTGTGGATAATTTTTCAAGAGTTACTTGGCTTTATTTAATGAAAAATCGATCTGAATTATTTTTTTTATTCTGTGCCTTTAGTGCTGAAATCAAAACCTAGTTCAATGTTATGCTGCGTACTCTCCATAATGATAATGCCAAAGAGCATTTCTCAAATGCTTTTACCTCATATATGACAGAATATGGTGTTATACATCAATCATGTTGTGTTGTTACACACCAACAAAATGGGGTTGCTGAAAGGAAAACCAGACACTTGTTGGAAGTGGCTCGAGCACTTCTATTTCATATGAAAGTTCCTAAACAGTTTTGGGCTGATGCTATTTCCACAGCCTGTTATTTAATCAATCGGATGCCTTCTTCTATTCTCTCAGTCAAGTCCCTTATTCTGTCTTATTTCCTTCTCACCCTTTATTTTCTTTGCCTCCTAGAATTTTGGGTTATACTTGTTTTGTCCAGGATGTTCACCCACAAGTCTCCAAAGTTAGATCCACGATCACTCAAGTGTATCTTTTTGGGGTACTCTCATCATCAGAAAGGATATCGTTGCTATTTTCTTGATTTGGGTCGATATCTTGTTTCTGTAGATGTTATCTTCTTTGAATCTACTCTTTTTTTCTTCTATTTCAACTCTCTTCTAATACTAATAATGAGTTTTTTTTGTATAAGATTCAATCTTCTCCCACTTCTTCTATTTCATCGTCGTTAACTCCTACAGGTACTGAACCTATCAGGCTCCATCCTGTTGGGAAATGTATCCCAAAAAGCCAATCGTCAAGCTGTTGACGGTTGAGCAACCAAGTATTGTAATTGATTTGTTAATAAATAAAATATATTTGGCATCTTCATCATAAGCTTTCATCTTCTAATGAACTCCGTTGTTATGATGAAGTCCTTAGGACTATTTAGATTCGATAAAGAGAGGATTTATCGATTAGTCCTTAAAACTGTTCACGACCAAATGATAGGCTGTTAATAAGGACGACAGTTTCTATCGAGCATAGGTCGCTGTAGGCCATATGGGTTGGTTGTCCTCTTAACCAAGGAGTGTGGAGACACTGGTATGGCATACAGGTGAGATGTAAGGGTACATCATCATTGAACGTGACCAACTCCAGAGCATTCTGCTGTCGAGAATGTTTCTGATGGGATATAGGTATAAGTGTCCCTTAGACTTGAGATCGCCTCAGTGACTTGCAAGCAACTCACTGTGCTTTGGTACTGGACTAACTGAATTTCTAATTCAGGGACGGAAGGCTTCTGGGCACAGTCAAGTACTTGCGAAGTCAGAGTGTGATCGAGATGGGATTGACCACTTCAAGAGTTGGAGAAGAATGAGTCGCTGTATTTCAATTTAGCAAAACCTTGGCCAGGGTAATCCATCAGATGGATTTGATATTTTGAAATACAATGTGGACAATCTGATCAGAGTTGACAGTTGAGCTCTGGGGTGTCCTATGATCATTTTGGTCAAGGGGATGAATTATATGAAAACTATATCCGCATGGGTTCTAAGGATGTTGCTCTACACATTCGACCTATCCGATCGTCGGGTACCATTGCTAGATGGTCACTTCGATTGGTATAAAAATTTATTCCTATGCTACCGGCTTAGGTTCGGACCTATGAGGTCACACACATTAGAGTTCATGATCCGATCGGATGGTTGATCAACGATTAAGAATCGTTCTAGGGTTAAATGATCAATACGATTGACATTTAACCCAGTACAAGTGTTGCAGGAGGATCGATTAGCAATTTGATTGCTAATTGGCTTAATTTGATTAAGCCAATGGGCTGAGATTAAGTTTAATTAAATATAATTTAATTAGATTTGGTTTGGGCTTGATTGGATCAAGTCCAATTGGTTTATTGGATAAGCCAAGTGCAAGGAAAAACTAGTCCTAGTTCAACTAGGACTTGGGTCAATCTAATTTCTAATTTGATTAAAAAATTAAATCAGATTTAAATCTAATTTAATCTGATTAAATTAGATTTTTAATTGGGTTAAGACCTATTTTAATTGGGTTATCTAATTTTGATTTGATTTGGTTTGGGAAACCAAATTAAAACAAGTCATAGGACAGAATCCTAGTAAGACTAGGATTCCACCTTGCGCCACATAAGCCTTCTCCACGCCCTCTCTCTTAATTCAACGCCAATCTCCACTTATTTTGTGCGACAAAAGTCCTCTCCCAGATCTCTCCCACGTTCACAAAAGGTCTCTTCTCTTCTTTCTTACATGGAAGGTGGTTTGGATCAAATCTAAAAGGAATAAGTTTGGATTTCGAATTCTATGAGATAGAGTTTTAAAAATCCAAAACTCTTTCAATTTTGCACCGAATTTATCCAAATTTGTTTCGGAATTTTTGTGGCTTTTAGGGTTTACATTGTGCACCCTTTGTTGGTGATCCATGCATGAAAATATGGAGGAGGTGCTCAAGAGTTGGGCGTCCCTTAACTTGCCATGTTTGGATAAGCCTTGACTAGGTGTTTGACCTAGACAAGGACTCTATCACATCTCTCTATATAAGATGAGTTTCTTCATGAAATTTTAGGAGGAGATAGAGATTTGAGAGACCTTTGTGCCATCCAAAAATCAAAGAGAAATACCTTTGGGTCGTGGAGATATAAAAGATGCAAGTTTGGGTGTCTAGAGAGAAAAATGTGAAGAAGAAGAGGGTCTTCTTCTTGGGTTTTTGTTTTTATATCTTTCCTCCCTCCATCTTGAGTTTTCTGAGAGTATCTCAGATTTGAAACTCCTCCTTCTACTTTCCATCTTTGGAAGAGTCCAAATTAAGAAGAAGGAGGTACCTGATCAACCATCAAAGAAGGATCAGCGCAGTACTAGCATACTGTGCTGATTTCCTGAAGCAAGACTTCTGATCGAGATTCGTGGGCTCGTGTGGATGACTCCTAGAGGCCGGATGTGTGTGCGGCTTGCAACATCATCCTCAAGCCCAGATCAACAAGGTTAGAACGTCTAACTTGCAAGGTAATAGATCTGATCTATTGTTTAATACATACATTAGATGTAGTATAGAAACATGTTGATATGATCAACATCTAGTTCATGCTATATTTATATATTTTAATTTCTGATTTAATGCCATGTAATAATCATGTAATAGGATCTTAGATCTAGAGATTTTTTGATCTTAAAAAATAAATTTTGATTTATTTTAGTCTTCCGCTGTATGATCTTGAAAAAGTTTCAAGATCTAACCCTCTTTTTCAAGATCTAACCCTGAAACCCTAGATCTGGTTCCTACAATTGGTATCAGAGCCTAGGTTCTTTATTACATGATTATTTGTACATGCTTAGATTATTTTTTAAATTAGATCTAATTTATAATCTGATTATTAAATCTAAAATTAAAATTTTAGATCAATCACAAACTGCAAGGTTGTCCTGCTGTAAGGTTTACCCCTTACAGTGCAAAGGTTGTCCTAGTTTGTGTAGATCTATCTTTAATCATAAATTTATTAGATATGATCTAGATTAAATTTATGATTTATTAGATTTAAAAGATATTTAAATCTGAAATAAAATCTCTTTGTTAATAATTTTTGTGCAAAAAAATTGTTTAAAGTTGAAATTGTTTCAATTACATGAACTTGTTTAGATTAGATCTAAAGTAGTTTCATGTTTATTTCACTTGTATCTTGATTATGAATCAAATATGCAATATGGTTGGTAGAATCATATTGTAAAATTGTTTTACAGATATGAAAATGATTTTTTGAAAAGCCAAACCCAACCCTCAGCCCAAAACTTAATTAAGAATTAAGAAGTTGTTTGATTAGGTTCTAGGATTGTGAATTGAAGAACCTAAGACACAAATCATAACACATTGGGTTAATGGGTTAGTGAGAATTAGGTCCATTAATTGGGTTAGACCTATGGTTAGATTAAAGATGGACTTAATTAGAGAATTGACTAAATCTAATCAATTGTTGTCTTAGATTAGGTCAAGGATTCTCTAGATCAATTACAATAGTTGTAGTTGGTCAAGTCCATGTCTTTAACGAGAACCAGATGGACTTGATTCTTGGCTAAGCGGTCTAGCACGAATTGTTAGGTTGATCTAATCGAAACTAATTAAACCAGTTGGTGTCTAAGGTAAACCAGACCAGTGGTTTTTAATTGGGAGCCCACTTACCTGGCCATTTCTGATGGTGTCTAAGGCAAGCTTTGGCAGACCCTCCCACTGATCGAACTTACCTGGCCTCTTGGTGAAATTATGTTTTGATCGGATCACTTGACTATTCGAGCTGACCCATGTCAGCTAGGTAAATCAGTGTGACTAATTTAGGTGCTCCTAGACCAGCCCTTTTAATGGTCTCCCTTAAGCTGACTTGGTGAAGCCAGTGGGAGGATCATGATAAGCTGGTTCATCTAACCTCATCCTCTATATTATTTAAATTCTCTAAAATTATTAGGTCCTTAAAATGATAAAGTTATGGAGACAACTGAGTCATAACCTCCCATTAAGGTGTTTGATAATGAGTCCATTAACTCAATAATCATTGCAGACCCAAAGGCCTGGTGCTTGTTGACTAATGGAATTATCACTCATCATATGACGACTTGGAAGTGTCTCTCTAATGGTGGTTAGGTGAGCCAACCAAAGTTGGGCTTAATCATTCGTTGGTTAGATACACCAAGTATGATCATGTTAATGGTTGGACCTAACCGGATCTTTACAGTGGAGGCCAAAGCCTACTGATTAGGTTTGTGGGGCAAAATTAAAATTACTAAAAATTATTTAGAGAAATAATTGGTTATGAACCTACCCTTAGATGTACATGGGTTGACCAACCAAAGTTGGGCTTGTGTGCAGTCTAAGTGGATTCTAGTACCCGCTAAGGAATTAGGGTAATTCCTCGAGTTGGAGGTAGAGGCTACCAATTCGAATAAAATAGTGGGAGAAACCTTTTGATTAAAGTCCAAATCTTTAGGTTTAATGAATCAATTACTAATTAGGTTATGGTTCTCCTTTGTGCAAATATGGCCACTTCCCTATCGCTCCGATCATTGTTGGACAATGATAAGTTGGTGGGACCCAACTTCGGTAGCTAGTATCGAAAGTTGAAGATAGTCCTGGAGTATGAACGGATCCTATATGTGATAATGGATCCTGCACCTGAGGAGCCAGCTGTCAATGCACGTGGAACAGTCAGAGACACTTACCAGAAGTGGCTCAGTGACCGGACCACGGTGCGCTGTATCATGCTGGCTGCTATGAGCGACGAGTTCAGTCGCAGATTCGAGATGGCTCAGCCAAAGGGCATGCTTCAAGTGTTGGAGGATGCCTTTGGCACACCCGATGATGTGGAGAGGCACAAGACTAGTTGTGCCATCTTCAACGCCAAAATACGGGATGGTGCCTCTGTCACTGATCATGTATTGTACATGATCGAGCTGATGGAACGATTGAGCAAGCTCGACTTTTTCTTGCATGAGCAGCTTGGGAAAGATGCAATACTGAACTCGCTGCCCAAGTCTTATCTCCCATTCCTCACTCATTATAGAATGACAAAGCCTGAAGTAAACTACCACAGATTACTAGGGTTGCTTCAGAACTTTGAGAAGGATCACCAACTCCTCAAGGAGTCGGTGAACTAAGTGGGAGGTTCGTCTTCTGGTTCTCGACCCTTTGAGAAAGGAAAGAAGAACAAGAAGAAGAAAGTGAAGAAGGTGCAAGTTCAGGCTGGGACATCAGTGCAGAGCCAGACCAAAAAGATCAAGCCTGATAAGAGTATATTCAACTGGCAAACACCCTAGATTAGATAGTGTGTCAGATATCTACTTATGGCACTGTAGGCTAGGTCATATAAACAAGAACAGAATAAACAGGTTGACTCAAGAGGGAATCCTCGAAGTTAGTGATTGTGAATCACTTCCAACCTGTGAGTCCTGTCTTCTTGGTAAAATGACCAAGTCACCTTTTACTGGAAAAGGTGAGAGAGCTACTGAGCTCTTGGGCCTAGTACATACTGATGTATGCGGGCCCATGAGCACCAGTGCTAGAGGTGGATATTTCTACTTCATAACTTTCACGGATGACCTATCCCGATATGGATATGTCTATCTGATGAAACATAAGTCGGATTCATTTGAAATGTTCAAACGATTTCGAAGTGAAGTAGAAAAACAAACTGGGAAGAGTATTAAAATTCTTCGATCTGATCGAGGAGGAGAGTACCTTTCTAGTGAATTTCTCACATATCTAGGAGAGAATGGGATTCTCTCCCAATGGACTCCTCCAGGAACACCACAGCATAATGGTGTGTCTGAAAGGAGGAATCGGACTCTGCTAGACATGGTCCGATCCATGATGGATTTTGCTAGCTTGCCGATATCCTTCTGGGGATATGCACTCGAATCGGCCTGTTATCTGTTAAATAAGATTCCAAGTAAGTCTGTAATTAAGACTCCATATGAGATATGGACAGAACGTAAGCCAGCACTTTCACACCTTAGGGTCTGGGGGTGCCCGGCCTATGTCAAATGATTAGTCACAGATAAACTTGGACCTAGGTCTGACAAATGCTCATTCATAGGGTACCCCAAAGAGACAAAAGGATATTTTTTCTATCATGCTGATGAACAAAAGGTGTTCGTCAGCCTTAAGGCAATCTTTTTAGAAAAGGAGTTCCTTGGTGAAGGAACCGTTGCCTCTAAGGTTGAACTTGATGAAGTTCAACAGGTAGAAGGACCGACACCAATAGCTGAACCTGAGTTGGATATGATTAGATCAGATCCAGAGCCCAATATACCTGTACCATTAAGGCGATCCGATAGAGTACCGCGTCAGTCGGACAGATACTATGGTTTCTTGGTCCGGAACGGTGATCCCATCGAACTTGATGAGAATAATGAGGATCCGATCACCTATATGGATGCTATGCAGAGACCTGATTTTGAGAAATGGCTTGAAGCCATGAAATCCGAAATGGAGTCCATGAAGGTCAACAATGTATGGACATTGGTTGACCCACCTGAAGGGGTTAAACCCATTGGGTGTAAATGGGTCTTCAAAAGGAAGAGGGGCGCAGACGGAAAGGTGGAGATCTATAAAGTCCGTCTGGTTGCCAAGGGGTATCGTCAACGTTATGGTATTGACTATGACGAGACATTTTCTCCTGTGGTAATGCTCAAATCTATTCGGATAATGCTTGCAATAGCTGTCCATCTGGATTATGAGATCTGGCAGATGGATGTAAAGACAGCTTTCCTGAATGGAGAGCTGACTGAAGAGGTGTATATGATACAACCTGAAGGGTTTACATCCACAGATGAGTCCAAGGTGTGCAAGCTTCAGAGATCCATTTATGGACTGAAGCAAGCTTCTCAGAGTTGGAACATGCATTTTGATAAGGTGATCAAAACGTATGGCTTCATTAAGAATGGAGAAGAGCCCTGCATCTATAAATGGGCAAATGGTCCAGTTATGGTATTCCTTGTCTTGTACGTGGATGATATTCTCTTAATCAGAAATGACATCCCCGCACTACAGGGAATAAAAGTTTGGTTGTCATCACAGTTCTCCATGAAGGACTTGGGTGAAGCATCCTACATCCTAGGGATGAAGATCTATAGGGATAGATCTAAAAGGATGCTTGGGTTATCCCAGTCCATGTACATAGATACTGTGCTGAAGAGGTTCAGCATGGAGAATTCCAAGAAGGGCTATCTACCGATAGGCCATGGAATTTCTCTCTCTAAGAAGGATTGTCCGACAACTCCTGAAGAGAGAGAGCGTATGAGTAGAGTCCCATATACTTCAGCCGTGGGATCTATCATGTACGCCATGACATGTACAAGACCAGATGTGGCATACTCACTAGGAGTAGTGAGTAGATACCAATCTGATCCTGGAGAAGATCACTGGAAAGTGGTTAAAGCCATCCTTAAGTATTTAAGAAATACTAAGGACCAATGGTTGGTTTATGGCGAGTCAGATCTGAAACTTGTGGGGTTCACAGACTCCAGCTTCCAATCTGACCATGATGACAGCAGGAGTGTGTCGGGTTATATCTTTACTCTTAATGGTGGAGCCATCTGCTGGAAGAGTTCCAAGCAGCATACTGTGGCAGACTCTGTTTGTGAAGCGGAGTATATCGCAGCATCAGATGCCGCGAAGGAAGCTGTGTGGCTGAGAAAATTCATCAACGAGCTCGGAGTAGCACCCTCCCTCGATGGTCCAGTCCTGCTCTACTGTGACAGCACTGGTGCCATAGCTCAGGTGAAGGAACCCAAAGCACGTTAGCGGACGAAGCACATCTTGCACCGCTTTCACCTGGTCTGAGAGATCGTGGATCGAGGTGACGTCGACCTTCAGAAGATCGACGGAAAGGAAAACCTAGCCGACCCCTTCACTAAAGCCCTGGCAATAAAGGAGTTCGACAACCACAAGTCGAAGATGGGTATTAGATACTGTGCCGAGTGGCTTTAGGACAAGTGGGAGTTGTTGGGAAATGTGTCCCAAAAAGCCAATCGTCAAGCTGTTGACGGTTGAGCAACCAAGTATTGTAATTGATTTGTTAATAAATAAAATATATTTGGCATCTTCATCATAAGCTTTCATCTTCTAATGAACTCCGTTGTTATGATGAAGTCCTTAGGACTATTTAGATTCGATAAAGAGAGGATTTATCGATTAGTCCTTAAAACTGTTCACGACCAAATGATAGGCTGTTAATAAGGACGACAGCTTCTATCGAGCATAGGTCGCTGTAGGCCATATGGGTTGGTTATCCTCTTAACCAAGGAGTGTGGAGACACTGGTATGGCATACAGGTGAGATGTAAGGGTACATCGTCATTGAACGTGACCAACTCCAGAGCATTCTGCTGTCGAGAATATTTCTGATGGGATATAGGTATAAGTGTCCCTTAGACTTGAGATCACCTCAGTGATTTGCAAGCAACTCACTGTGCTTTGGTACTGGACTAACTGAATTTCTAATTCAGGGATGGAAGGCTTCTGGGCACAGTCAAGTACTTGCGAAGTCAGAGTGTGATCGAGATGGGATTGACCACTCCAAGAGTTGGAGAAGAATGAGTCGCTGTATTTCAATTTAGAAAAACATTGGCCAGGGTAATCCATCAGATGGATTTGATATTTTGAAATACAATGTGGACAACCTGATCAGAGTTGACAGTTGAGCTCTGGGGTGTCCTATGATCATTTTGGTCAAGGGGATGAATTATATGAAAACTATATCCGCATGGGTTCTAAGGATGTTGTTCTACACATTCGACCTATCCGGTCGTCGGGTACCATTGCTAGATGGTCACTTCGATTGGTATAAAAATTTGTTCCTATGCTACCGGCTTAGGTTCGGACCTATGAGGTCACACACATTAGAGTTCATGATCCGATCGGATGGTTGATCAACGATTAAGAATCGTTCTAGGGTTAAATGATCAATACGATTGACATTTAACCCAGTACAAGTGTTACAGGAGGATCGATTAGCAATTTGATTACTAATTGGCTTAATTTGATTAAGCCAATGGGCTGAGATTAAGTCTAATTAAATATGATTTAATTAGATTTGGTTTGGGCTTGATTGGATCAAGTCCAATTGGTTTATTGGATAAGCCAAGTGCAAGGAAAAACTAATCCTAGTTCAACTAGGACTTGGGTCAATCTAATTTCTAATTTGATTAAAAAATTAAATCAGATTTAAATCTAATTTAATCTGATTAAATTAGGTTCTTAATTGGGTTAAGACCTATTTTAATTGGGTTGATCTAATTTTGATTTGATTTGGTTTGGGAATCAAATTAAAACAAGTCATAGGACAAAATCCTAGTAAGACTAGGATTCCACCTTGCGCCACATAAGCCTTCTCCACGCCCTCTCTCTTAATTCAACGCCAATCTCCACTTATTTTGTGCGACAAAAGCCTCTCCTAGATCTCTCCCACATTCACAAAAGGTCTCTTCTCTTCTTTCTTACATGGAAGGTGGTTTGGATCAAATCTAAAAGGAATAAGTTTGGATTTCGAATTCTATGAGATAGAGTTTTAGAAATCCAAAACTCTTTCAATTTTGCACCGAATTTATCCAAATTTGTTTTGGAATTTTCATGGCTTTTAGGGTTTACATTGTGCACCCTTTGCTAGTGATCCATGCATGAAAATATGGAGGAGGTGCTCAAGAGTTGGGCGTCCCTTAACTTGCCATGTTTGGATAAGCCTTGACTAGGTGTTTGACCTAGACAAGGACTCTATCACATCTCTCTATATAAGATGAGTTTCTTCATGAAATTTTAGGAGGAGACAGAGATTTAAGAGACCTTTGTGCCATCCAAAAATTAGAAATAAATACCTTTGGATCATGGAGATATAAAAGACGCAAGTTTGGGTGTCTAGAGAGAAAAATGTGAAGAAGAAGAGGGTCTTCTTCTTGGGTTTTTATTTTTATATCTTTCCTCCCTCCATCTTGAGTTTTCTGAGAGTGTCTCAGATCTGAAACTCCTCCTTCTACTTTTCATCTTTGGAAGAGTCCAAATCAAGAAGAAGAAGGCACCTGATCAACCATCAAAGAAGGATCAGCGCAGTACTAGCATACTGTGCTGATTTCCTGAAGCAGGACTTCTGATCGAGATTCGTGGGCTCGTGTGGACGACTCCTAGAGGCCGGATGCGTGTGCGGCTTGCAACATCATCCTCAAGCCCAGATCAACAAGGTTAGAACGTCTAACTTGCAAGGTAATAGATCTGATCTATTGTTTAATACATACATTAGATGTAGTATAGAAACATGTTGATATGATCAACATGTAGTTCATGCTATATTTATATATTTTAATTTTGATTTAATGTCATGTAATAATCATGTAATAGGATCTTAGATCTAGAGATTTTCTGATCTTAGAAAATAAATTTTGATTTATTTTAGTCTTCCGCTGTATGATCTTGAAAAAATTTCAAGATCTAACCCTCTTTTTCAAGATCTAACCCTGAAACCCTAGATCTGGTTCCTACACATCCACCTATGATTACTCCTCTTCCTCACCACTACACTCGTTGGCAAACAACTGTGGAACCTATTGAGACTTCTAGCCCTCTGCCACCACCAAACTCTTCGCCTCCAAATCCTAAAGATCCTACATCAGATCCAGAAACTGAAGGTCCTCCCTTAGACCCTACTCTTCATCTTTCTATAGCTCTTCATAAAGGTAAGCATAGCTGTACCTACCCTATTTCTTCATTTGTCTCTTATAATCACTTGCCTTTGTCAGCTCTATCTTTTGTGCCTTCTTTTGATTCCCTGACGACTCCTACTAGCATCACTGAGGCACTATCCCATACTGGGTGGCATACAGCCATGGTTGAGGAGATGACTACACTTGAGCGAAATCAAACTTGGGATCTGGTTTCTCTACCCAATGGTAAGAAGGCTACTGGATGTAAGTGGATTTATACTGTGAAAGTTACTCTTGATGGTTCTGTTGCTCGTTTGAAGGCTCGTCTAGTTGCCAAAGGCTATGCCTACATGTATGGAGTGGATTATTGTGACATTTTTTCTCCTTTTGCTAAACTTGCTTTTGTTAGACTATTTATTTCTCTTGCAACTCCTATTGCATGGAGACTTATACGAGGAAGTTTATATGGAACAAGCACCAGGCTTTGTTGCTCAAGGGGAGAATGGGAAAGTATGCAGACTCAAGAAGTCATTGTATGGGCTAAAACAGTCTCCACGAGCATAATTTGACCACTTTAGTTAGGCAGTTTTGTAGTTTGGATTGCAGCGGAGTAATTTTGATCATTCAATCTTTTTATCGGCAAACAAGTGGTGGTTGTATTATGCTTGTTGTGTATGTGGATAATATTGTAGTTATAGAAAGTGATGGTACTGGCATCAGTGATCTCAAGTCTTTCCTTCGGACACAATTCAGACAAAGGATCTAGGTACTCTAAAATATTTCTTGGGAATTGAGGTTGCTCGAAGTAAGAAGGGTATCTTCCTTTCACAAAGGAAGTATATCCTAGATTTACTTAAGGAGACTGGTATGTTGGGAGCTAAACCATTGGCAATTTCCATGATACCAATGTGAAACTTATGGCAAATGATGGAAAAGTTCTCCAAGACCCAGAAAGATACAGAAAGTTGGTCATTAAGCTTAATTATCTTACAATCACTCATCCTATCATTGCCTTTTCTGTGAGTGTGGTCAGCCAGTTTTTGTCTTCTCCTCGAACTACTCATCGAGAGGCAATTCTGCATATTTTAAAATATCTAAAAGGTGCACCAGGGTGTGGTCTCTTGTATAGGAATCATGTGTTGGGATTCGAATGCACAGCAGAATATAAATTTTAAAAAAATTTAATCATGCATCAACACTTGATAACACAATCCGAATCTCAACCCCAAAATCACCTTGATGATTCTAATCAAACATGAAACAAACAGCAAGCAAAGGAGCAAGAGGAATTGTTATACCTTTCAAAAATCTGAATTGATCCCTGATTGGTCTCCCTTGAGGCACATATGCATATGCTCTCCATCAGTGATCCACACAGATCTCGATCCAAGACTCTCCTCAATCTAAGTTGCTAAATTTCTTTTCAAACAATCAACAAATCTTCTTCCTCTCTCTCTATGCCTTTCCCCTCTCCAGGTGTAGAGAATATTGAATGATCCAACCCTTGCACCTTAGCCCCTTTATTTATAGACTCAATCTCCTGATTTCAGCCCACTTCTTGACTCAACAAGGAGTCTTGGTTGGAACCAAAACCCCTCCAACCCCCTACCATTTTGGATGCCAAATCCAAAGAGGCATGAGGCCTCTTTTGCATGGATTATGGATGGCGTGAAACTCCTTTCATGCTGAGATAAGAGGGCGTGAGGGAGCATGGAGGAGTCCTTCACAATGTGGACTCCTTTTGGGCGTCAATTATTAGCATGAAACATCTTTCACACATGGAGCAAAAGGGGCGCAAGGGGAGATAGGAAGAGTCCTTCTGTGAGTGAAATTCTTTCCTTCCACAAAGTCTAGAGAGCATTTAAATTAGGATGAAGTTAGTTAAGAGCCAACTACTTGACTCATTCAATATCTAATCCAATTAGAAAACCAAATAGATGGAGATTCATAGGTTTAATCATATGCTAGCGTGCTTGACCTAAATCTATTAGGATTTCAACCAAATCCTTATTGATTTAGGACTTCTCAAGCCTAATCAAAAGTCCAAGATCAATTTTCTTTTGTGTGACCCATTTGGCTCCGTATCTAGCCAGTAGTAGGCCTAGACTTGAGTTAAGCCAATCTGATTAGGTCCAAAACTAATTCAGCCCATGTATTACAATTAATTAGAACTCTTCTAACTAAATTACTGTATTAAATTCTTTAATTCATGATAACCTACAATCAAGATTAACGTCTACCAACATGTCATGACTATCCAGAAGATGTGAAATTTGACAGAATACCAAAATACCCTTCCATGGTGAGTTACTGTACAATTCAATCTTTCGATCACACAACATCCCAAACAACCCATGGACATGAAATCATGTCGAGCCCAAATACCTATCCATATGTATCTCAATCTAATGATAATGACTTGATTGATGAATCATTGAAAAATTTTTCTAATGTTCATCTTGCTCTGGCCAGAAATTTTTTGAGTCATCATCCTATGAGATCACATAGGATGTTCTCTCCTTTTATAAAGAGTGATCGATTCTTTGTTGACCACTCACAACCTTCATACACACTTCACCATACCTAAAGCATCCCACATATGTCTTAGAGTCATGCTAGAGTATGAACCAAAGTGTAGATTCACATACACAATACTATAGGGATCTCAAGTCCAAAGATTACTTGTACCACTCCCACTGAAGAACCATCTTTTGGCATGCTGATAAGGCTCGATCAGATGTTCTCCCTATGGATCAGTTTAGTGAATTTATTCTCTAATGAGCATCCATATCCTTGTATTAGTGTTCTCACATAAGTGATTGTGAGATCAATCACCCTCTCCATCAAGCATACATCAGATGTGCCAATCTTACTAGTATCATCTATCTCCAACTCGATGATCCTATGACTGAAAATATTTAAGACTGTGGCTATCAAGATTTTAGATCTCACCAACATGATCTCATTATGATGCTAAAACTATTATCCTAATCTATGGGGTTCATCATAATCTTAATTAAATCATAGATAAAATAAAAGATGCAACATATGATAAAACATAATGCCTCATATTTTAAATAAATAACCAAATATCATGTACATAAGTATAGGAATAGAACAGAAAAATCTCATCGCATCATTCATGTGATTGGCTTATAGGATACTATTCTTTCATCATGGCCACTGTGAAGTATAGGGCTTCTCCGATGCTGATTGGGCAGGTTCTACCATAGACCGAAGGTCCACTTCAGGTTATTGTATTTTTGCTGGTGGTAATCTGATTTTCTAAAAAAATAAGAAGCAAATTATGGTAGCTCGATCCAGTGCATAACCAAACTATCAAGCTATGGCACAAACCACGTGTGAGTTGATATGGATTCGTCATTTGCTTGATAAACTTCGTTTCAAAAGTACTGTGCCTATGAGACTATGGTGTGACAATCAGGCTGTAATACATATTGCTTCTAATCTTGTGTTTCATGAAAGGACTAAGCATATCGAAGCTAATTGTCACTTTGTTCATGAGAAGATCGAGCAAGGCCTTGTCTTTGCCAAACATGTGAGAATTGAAGAACTAGCAGGCATTTTTACTAAGGCTCTAAGCCAGAATAGTGTTAACTACAATTTAACAAGCTGGATATGATTAACATCTATGCTCCAACTTGAGGGGGCGTATTAGAGATCAATTATGGTATACATTATGGTGTATATTCCCTCAATAATCTTGTTTGGAAAATATATCAGTAAGGAGATCACTGGTTTATAGTATCTAAACAGTTCATTATATCTAGATAGTGGTTTATTATATCTAGACAGTTCTTTGTATCTAGACGGTTCATTGTATCTAGATGATTCATTGTATCTAAACCTTTATTGCTTTATATATAGAGCCTTTTGTATCATGAAAGACAATACAATCATTTCTTTTACACAGCCTCTTTCTTTTCTCTTTTTATTGTTCTTTATAGGTGCTAAAACAAGAAAAGGACTTGGTTCCCCTATTTTCCCAAGCCCTTTTCCCTTGTTTTCCCATTGGCTGGTCACTATCGCCAGTCATCCACTATTTCTTGCAGTCGGCTTCTCTCTACCGCCTACCACCACCACATGTTGTGGGTGACCACCTTCACGACCACTGACCACCTCCCATCTTCCCCTAGTTTGCCCAACAAGAAAACAAGAAAAGAAATAAAAGAAGAGGTGGAAGTCTCTCTCTTGGTTTTATATCTCTTCTTCACTCTTTGATCTTTCTCAGCTTTTTTGATGTCCTTCAGACCAATGGAGAGTCTAGGTATATGGTGATTTTGGGTCCACATTGGAAGCCATCTCATAATAGTGTTATATGATCAAGGGTCTCATCTAGCATTGTGTAATAATCTATCCTAATTTTCAATGATTTTCCTCCAAGGATCCTTGACGTTCCAATTGATCTGATCTGATAAGGCTTAGCTCTATAGGTGAGCAATTATCTAGGCAAGACAATGTCGAGTCGAACACCTTACCCCCAGGTTTGCAGATCGAGAAGCAGGTTAGTGTTCGTCGTACTTGAGTTAGTCTTCGATAGAGGTAATGGTTCTTTAACACAATCATCCACATGATTATGAAAAATTATATTTATAGATATACCTGCATTATTGTGTATGTTTTATATATATATAAAGGTTCGTGTATTATGTGTTGATGAATTGATGTTGCATAGTTCATGATTAATTGGTGCTTAATTATAGATATCATGTTAAATAAGGAAAAAACATGGTTTAACATAATTGATGGGTTGTGGGTGGCATCGGAATTAATTGGTCATGTAAGAAACATGATGTGTATGCTAGGTGAGCCTCAAGGTAGGGTGCAGCATTGTGTTTGGCCTATCACGGGCCAGAGCATGACTTGGACAGATTGGCCATCAAAAAATGTGGTGTGTGTGAGTGCTGGGTCAGCTTTGGGCTGGGGTACAATATTGTATTTGGCCTACCATGGGTTGGAGCATGGCTATAATTAGTCAAATACCAAAAAGACATAACTTTGCATGAGCATATGGGCTAGTCGGCCATGTGTGAAACATGGCATATCAGCTGCAGACTGAGATGTGATATTATCACTGCCAACTTTGGGTGGAGACATGGTGTGCATTTGGCCTACCACAAGCTAGAGCATGGTTCTGACTAATCCAATACTGAAATCATATTAACTGTCTTCAATTAAAGGGTATCTGGACTAACCAATATGTGTAAAGCATGGTACTTGTGATGTCAACTATGAGCTAAGATGTAATTGCCAATCACGGGTGGTAACATGATTTGTGTTTGGCCTGCCATGAGATAAAGTGTGAGCGGATCTAGTCCAGTGCCCAAGTGATGATGTGGTCATGATCCAACCATGTTAATCAAAAATAATTTAACTGAATTATTGTTGAATTGAATTGTTGCTTGGATGATATATGTGACATGCATCTCGACATTTTTATTATGGTGATGTGTATGCAATTGAGTAGCTATACAGTTAACTTGATGTATATATTGGCATGGCTTATATATGTGTTTTATAGCATATACATTGATCCATCAAGCATTATTCAAATTGCTGATGTATGAATCTTACTATTTTTTATAGCTAAATATTAACTCAAAAATATTTCATATTCATGATGGTGTGTATAGAAGATTCTTACTGGGCTTTAAAGCTCACAACCCTCCTTTGCTTTCCTTCTTTAGAGTTGCAAGATGCAGTCTTGAATGGATTTGACCATTGAGTTTGAGCAATGGAGTTATCTTATAGGCCTTGTATGATCTCTAGGCTTCGAGGGTTCATGCAGTCGTGTCATGTTGTGGACCCGTGTGTTGGGTTTAAGGTGTCACAATGATATAGGGTTTGGGTTGTCATAATGTTATAGGCTTCAGGATGACGAAATTACTTGCATTTATATGTACCCACCATTCAAGTTTTTACTGGTCTATACTAGCAAGTACCGGCAGTACAATACCGACCACATAAGTCCATACTAGGGATTTAGAAATTTTTTGAAGTTATTAATTTCAATTCATAAATGTCAATATCATACTGTCCAATGAAAACCCTGTACAACATTCAATCACGATACTGAAAACCTATTGCTGCCCCTTATAATAAAATTTTGTACATCAATTTGATTAAGGATTTAGGCATCAACAAAGCAATGAACATTGCTCAATTATTGCTAATCTATCAAAGGAGCATCCAAATAACTCAACCAATGACAATGATGATCCTATTCAAAGATTGTGATTACAATTTTGCAACATAGTAATCTGACAATTTTCAGGATGTAGTAATGTTCATTATCGAAGGAGTCATCATCCAGCAATTTAATCAAGAGGAAGTTGCACATTGTTATTGATAGTTAAACATTACAAATCTAAAGTGAACCAAGCATTAGGAAAATAATCGAGAAAACATGGGGACATGAATTGCACACTTGAAACATTTGTGTCAGAGTTTTAGATAGAGCTATAAAAATTGTTTGCTTTTTCAATTTCAAATTTTCGAATTATCTGTAGGGGTATCAATCAAGGAGTTTTGGAGAATCAGCTAACATATTCAACTTAATAGCCCATTGACCTCAACCTATTCTAGAAAAACAAATTTTAAATTGCCTTCTTTTTCCCTTTTACTTTTCTAATTGATGATCCCCATATTACTGTGACATTGACTAAATTATTTCTCTTACAATCTAGAGATCAAGAGCGGATACAGTTCACATTGGTTGGCAATGGAACATTTAAAGACCTATTTATTGCCATAATTTTGGGCAAGGATTCAATTCCTAATGGGGATGTCCAGTAGGACACCAAGATAGGGCCATCCCACTATTGTCCCAACATCCCGATCAGCACATCTTGGGACATCTCTTGTGCCAAGTATCAGGATGGGGCGAGACGGCGATGCATCCCATTCCATTGGAATCCCCAGACAATCCCATCCCATGAGATTTAAAACCTTACTCTTTGATTTTAGCAATGCTTAGATATAATAGTAAAATTTTAGAAATACTATTACATTTTAAAGTAGAAATTTCGAGCAAATGACATAAATCTGGAATTTGAACTAAAGCTGAGGAATCTTGTTTTCCTTAAGGACTTCTTTTATTAAATTTTTTCCTTTTATTTTTGAACTCAAATTGGGGATTGCTCCATATTTGCATGCAATGTCTCAAGTAAATGGAAACCATTAATTTATATGATGCTCATGTAAACAAGTATTGTGCCTGGTGGCTCTATTGGTATTCTACCTTCTAAGTTACCAACATAGTTAACCAACTTATGCAACTGGCTTGACCCACCTGCTTGCTAACTAACCAGAGGGAGGAGGCACTAAACCCCATTATGGGGATGATATGAGTAGGATAACCTACCAGCCTTGCCAATAAATAAATGCAAGTAGGATCAAACAAGGGGAGGAAAGAAGAGGAGATAGTCTAGAAAAAGGAGAAAGAAAACTAGGACAAAAATTTGAAGTTTCTGTTTCCAACATATCGTAAGTAACATTCCATGCTTTAAAATGAGGAATCATTTTAAGTTTCTTATGTAATTTTGACATCTATGAATTCAATTCAAGTTAGATTGTTATTCTATAAAGCTAATAGTCAATATCAAATAGTATCATCCTTGGAAACCTCGAAACTCAACCACATTTGAAAAACTCAAAAATACCATGAGGTCCAGCC
Organism: Elaeis guineensis; assembly: GCF_000442705.2. NCBI lineage: Eukaryota > Viridiplantae > Streptophyta > Magnoliopsida > Arecales > Arecaceae > Elaeis > Elaeis guineensis. Next base: position 107,109,577 of record NC_025996.2, read on the forward strand.
TAGTCCATCGACTAGCCATGCCTGAGTAGGGCCCCTTTGGCCTAGCATAGAGCTAGAGCAAGATCCATAGTGGCCCGCTTCTATTATTACAGCAAGGTGGAGCCCGATTCGAATCAAACTCAGAGGAAGACTTTAGCACATCCTTGAACTTTGATGAGGCTAGAAAATTGTAGCTTTCGCTAGTATTAAACCCCCACAACTCCCCAAGGCACACCCAAGCCCTCTCTCATCTTTCTCTCTCATTATTGCTACTATTTGCCATTATCCCTATGCACACCATGGCCATAGCGAAACCTCACCAAGTACAACATAATAGTGCCCTATCATTTCCCTCTCTGTCTCTCTCTCAACCTGAGTTATCTATGCAGGCCAAATTTCGGAAAGGAATTGTTGGGAATCGAACCAAAAAATAGTCCTTTGTACTATTGATCGATCACCAATCTTTTCCCTTATTTTTGAAGCCGGTCACCACTACTTCCCCCTCCAAATGTCTCTCCTCAATGACCCATGGTCGACATCAAAACCTGTTGCCTAGCTATGCAACCCAAGAGGGGGGCGGGAGGGGGGGTGGGTGAATTGGATTTCTAAAAATTTAAAGTTAATTTACAACTATGAGGATTTTATAACAATAAGCAGGATAAATATGGAGAGTGAAATTTATGCGAGGTGTAGAAGTTGGATGCAAGAATGCAAGAAGATAAGAAAATTTAAAAGGAGAGCAAGTAAGCACAATACAAACAAAAAGATTTATAGTGGTTCGATGCCAATCTTGCACCTACATCCACTCCTTAAGCTCCTACTTGAGAATTCAAATCCACTAAACTGTATTCAACCTGAATACAACATCGGAACCTTCAACTCTAGCTATTTCAAGCTAGAACACTTATTTTTTGGGTACAAACCAACCCAATACAATTCGATTCAAGGTTCGGATCAACCTTTTCACATTTTAGAATTCTTTCAAAATGAAATATCAACTAAAAAATAGAGTATAATAATTAATCACACGAAAATACAAATGTAGCTCCTTTAATGAGCGAATAAAGCTTTAAATATATTTTACACAAAGAGAAGCAAGCTTTTCTGATTTTTCTCAAGGTGGTTGAAGACTTGAATAAGCTCTTGAGGGGTTGGTGAACTTGAAATAAAAGATTTTTTAACTTCAAGAGGGCTCTTTTCTTAGGACTGAATTGAATGCTTGAAGAACCTCTTCAAAACCCTTTTTGATTTCCTCCTTTAAGTGCCCTTTATAACTTCAAATAATGATGGATAGTAATCTATACTGAAATAGAGCCATTAGAGCACATTAAATGGGCATTAAATGCAGCCAAAATGAGCTAAAAACTAGCCATTGCGGAGTTTTTCCGTCACAGGGGTTGACTCATAGGGTTGACTCATGCACAGGGGTCGACTCATGGGGTCGACTTCTGTGGCACAGAATAGAAAAAAATTATTCTGTAATTTTGGCCTACAGAGCAGAAGAGGTCGACTCATGCTTAGGGGTCGACTCATGGGGTTGACTCACAGAGTGTGCCAGTCAAAAAATTCAGCATGCTGTTCAGCCCCTTTTGCCATGAGTCGACTCATGGGGTCGACTCAAATATATAAACATAATTTTTTTTTAAAATACATATTTAAAAATATTAAAATTACCTCCAATAGATTACAAATCTTCTGTTCTTGTTCTTGAAATTTTCGAATCAGAACTTGATAAAATTATGATTTTGCCTCTGAAATATAATAAATCTTTTTTCAAGCTAAAATCATTAGTAACCTCCTTAAATACTTTATAATCATCAAAATCAATTGAAGGAGCAACAATCTTCTCCTTTTTGATGATGACAAAATACTTGAGCAAAAGCATATATAAAGCATTGAGCATGAATTTCAAATTTATAAAGATGCATCATTTAAATAATATAGCCAAGTAATTGAACGAAATACATCATAAATAGTTTGAAGATCAATTTAAAATTTGCTTATAAGTTCATTTGCTTTAAAAATTAAATAAAAAATTACTGACAATTTTGGTTTGACAATTTTGCTTATTGCTCGATACCAATTTTGCTTATTGCTCTTGATTCTATATATTTATTGCTTATTGCTCAATCTTGATTTTGATTCTCTACTCTTCTTTTTTGACAGCATCAACTAAGATTCTCTACTCTCCCTTTTAAGGGATCTTAAAAGGATAAATTTTCTTTACTCCCCCTTTTTGATAGCATCAATTAAGATCTTAAGGGATTTTAAGGATAAAGAAAGGAAAAGAAAGATAACAAAAAGAAAATATTTTCTTTACTTCTTCACTTCTCCCCCTTTTTGATACCGTATTTTACTTCTTTATTCCTCCTCTTTGATTATTTATTTCTCAACTCCCCCTCATTATAGCAGACATAAAGGATATATCAATTTGCTCATCTAGAAGATATTGCAGTTCATAGTATTTCACTATACAAATATGAGTTATTTTTCATATCTCATAATTAAAATAATTCAATTTGATTCCAACCATAAACATTTATTGAAAGTCAAAGCATATATATATATATATCCAAAAAGTGACTGAATACATAGGTGTTCTAATACATATGAGTTAACTCAAAATACAAAAGTTATGGATAGAAACTATCCAAGAGTTAATTAGCTAACAAATATAAGGCCCATAAGATAGATCCTAGACATAAGAGACTAACTAATCTAGATCTAATAGAGGTCATGGCTAGAGGGATCAGAGTATGAAGAATCAGAGATAGGGTGAGGAGATGTAAGATCAAGTCCATGGGCACGACCTCGACCATGTCTGTCTCGGCCACGGATAGAGATACCAGCACGAGTAGAAGGGCGAGAGGATCCTGGAGCCTGAGAAGTTACGGACTGTGCTATAAGAGAAAGTCTGATGGTGTCCAAAAGATCCAAGGCTCTCGATACAGACTGCATCAGGGTACTGAACTGAGTAGAAGTATTTTTACTGGAGCCCCTGATCTCTCTCCTCAAAAAATCAAAGTCACTCTCTAAAACTCTTCGAAGTCTAACCGCCTCTGCAGATAGGTCTAAGACCTCTGTGATATCCTCATACGGCTGGGGATGGGCTAAAGCTAACACTTACCCCTGTAAGTCTAATACTCTGCCTGTCAATCTCAAAACACATCCCTCAAGCTACTCAATGCGTACCGACTGATCAGTAAGCATTTGGAAAATAGTAGAGATATGAGGGATCAGAGTCTGGTCTGAGTCATCCTGGGATGTCGATCTCTGAGCAAAGGCTGAAGTGGCAAACTGCTGAGATAGAATGGAGGCAACACGCCGGGACATCATCTCCATCTGATCATCTGCTAATCTGAACTCTGCAGGATGTGCCCTGCTCTCTGACTATGGAACTGAAGCATGCCTCCTCACAGACTCTGAAGGACCAACCTCGTGATTAGATATGAACTGAATATCTAGAGATGCTCTGTGATCACGAAGAGGTGAAGACGGTCCCTCCTCCTCTGCTCTCTCCTTAACACCCTTTGTCCAACTGCCATCAGTCTTAGAGAAACCCATGCGATGTAGTGTGTGGCAGTTGATGGTGTCAGAATGAGATAGTCTAGCAACTGTCTCTCCCTCAAAACTGACTCCGAATCTTCTAAAAACTAGGGTGAGTGCCATACCAAAAGACAAGTGAGCCTTGGACCTATTCAGGGTCTCTCTCATGGCCTCAAACATCAATGCGGTATGGTTCAGGGGGGTCTGTGTGATCATATGGTACATAATGCAAATATCTCTACCAGATAGAAGGTTGTGTCTACCACTCCTAGGGACAAACAGTTTGGTTACTAAGTGATGTAACAGCCTCATCTCAACAGAAAGAATTTTTGCTTCCAATTTATTTAAACTTCCAGTATAAGTTCTTCCTAAGATAACATTAATTCCTTCTTCTTTGATTGGGAGCTCCATATTGGTATAGCCTTCACAAGGCAAATACAGTATCTGTCCCAAATATACTGGATCAAGAATAACATTAACACCTTTTATTGTAGATTTCACTGTTCCATTGCTATAGCTCAAATTTAAGTAAAATTTTCTGACTAGATCGATATAAGTATTTTTTTTTAAAGAGCAGTAAAAATTTTCATCCTTGATTCTTAATCTTCGATCCAATAGTGAACCCTTCTTTTTCAAAAAACTTGAAATCAATATTTTTCTGAGGTTTCACTTTTCGATCAGAGAGAGGTACCTTACTTTGGCTGATTGGGGACTGAGTAGAAGCTGAAGCAGGACCTGGAGCTGGGATTGGAGCAGGAGAGGGCTTGGCTGCTAATCTCTTTCTGCGCATACTCTCTTCCAACCCACGAACAGATTTTCTCCTCTATGGAAGCTTCATTTTGGGAGCCATTTGCATAAGAAGGACTTGCACGGAGCTTTGGAGAATAAATGTGAGGGAGAGAGGAAAAAATTCTAGTGGAAAGGCAGAGATTTTAGAGAGGTGATGTGCTGATTTGGAGAAGACAGGTAGAGTCTAGGGCAAGCTCGAACCATCCCTAATGAGAAAGGAAGAGGAGAGGAACTTGGTTCCTAAATGGATGATTTGAAGAGTGAAAATCAGTGGGATGAGAGATTCAAGAGAAAACTTTGATTTGAGGAAGAAGAGAGGGAGAGCTTTTAGTTCAGTGGGAGGAAGAAGATGAAGGGCTGAGTCGGCTCAAGGAAAAATTCTCAAAAAGAAGAGAGCGCCTGAAGGATTTTGACAGAATTACAAGTTTACCCTAGGGTCGACCCTGGGGGTCGACTCATGGCACAAAAAAATTCAAAAGAATGATGAAAAAATTTCAAAAAAATTTGAAACTCCTAGAGAAAGATGTTTACCCAGATATTGATCATGTGAAGGATAGTTTTGAGCTTTTGAGCCCTCCAAAAAAAATTTGGTTCAATGAATTTTTTGGTATTAAGAATTTGAAATTAGAGAGATACTTGAGCTGATGGATCAAAGATTTCTAGTTCTCTCCTAATTTCATAAAATCTATCTTCACTTAAGGCCTTGGTAAAAATATCAGTCAATTATTTTTCAATACAAATATAATCAAGAATTATATCTTTATTTTGGATATATTTTCTTATGAAATGATGCCTAATTTTAATATATTTTAATCTAAACACTGAATTGAATTTTTAGTTAGATTTATAGCACTAGTGTTATCACATCTTATGGGAGTTTCATTGAGTTTGATGTTAAAGTCCTCAAGTTGTTGCTTAATCCATAAGATTTGAGCACAGCAACTTTCATCTGCAATGTATTCGATCTCGATCGTAGACAGTGCTATCGAGTTTTGCTTCTTGCTAAACCAAGAGATTAAGTTAACTTCAAAAAATTGGCAAGTTTTACTAGTATTTTTTCTATCTAATCTACATCCAGCAAAATCGATACCTGAAAATCCTATTAAGTCAATTAATGAGTTCTTAGAATACCATAGTCCTAGAGTTTGTATACCATTTAAGTATCTAAAGATTCTTTTAACTGCATTCAAGTGTGATTCTTTTGGATTTGATTGAAAACGAGCACAAAGACAAACACTAAACATAATATCTGATCTACTAGCAGTTAAATATAATAGAGAATCAATCATTCCTCTATAAAATTTTAAGTCTACAATTTTACCTTCTTCATCCTTGTCAAGCTTACATGATGGGCTCATGGGTGTACCAATTGCTTTGGAGTTCTCCATTCCAAATCTTTTGAGTAGTTCTCTTGTGTACTTGCTTTGGGTGATGGAGATCCCTTCTTTTGTTTGTTTGATTTGGAGTCCGAAGAAGAATGTAAGTTCTCCCATCATGCTCATCTCGAACTCTCCCTACATAAGCTTAGCAAAATCTTGACAAAGAGTTTAATTAGTAGATCCAAAAATACTGTCATCTACATATATTTGAATAACTAAGATATCATTTTGATTTCTTTTAATTAAAAGAGTTGTGTCTACATTTTCTCTTAAAAAATTATTATTAAGAAAAAATTTGTTTAGCCTTTCATACCAAGCCCTAGGTGCTTGTTTCAAACCATATAATACTTTGTTTAATTTAAAAACATGATTAAAAAAAGCATGATTTTCAAAACCTGAAAGTTGTTCTACATAAACTTCTTCAGCAATATATCCATTTAGAAAAGCACTTTTGACATCCATTTAGAATAACTTAAAATTCATAAAGCAAGCAAATGCAAGTAGAAGTCTAATTGCTTCTAATCTAGCAACAGGTGCAAAGGTCTCATTAAAATAAATCCTTCTTCTTGATTATAATCTTTTGCAACTAATCTTGCTTTATTTCTTATCATATTTTCATGTTCATCCAATTTATTCCTATATACCCATTTTGTGCCAATTATTGAATAATTTTTAGATCTTGATACTAAAGTCAATACATTGTTTCTTTCAAATTGATTAAGTTCTTCTTGCATTGTATTTATCCAATTATAATCTTTTTCAGATTTATCTATAGTTTTAGGTTTAAGATGAGAAATAAAAACAAAATGATTGAATGCATCTTTAAGTGAAGAGCGAGTACTTACACCATGTGTAGGATCACCAATGATTAGTTTCTTGGGGTTATTGTGATCATAACTCCATTCTTTGGAGAGATCATTTGTACCTAAAGGTTGTTCTTGTTATTTCTTCACCTTCCTCATCCTGTTTGTCTTCATGTTTTTCATCATTTTGAATCGTTGAAACTTTTAAAGTAATCTCCTTCATCCCTTCTATAAGAGGATCTGCATCATCAATACCTTCATTCTTTCTTGAAGGAAGATCGTTAGTTTAATCAAAAACAACATGCATTGACTCCTCTACTACTAAGGTTCTTTTGTTGACAACTCTAAAAGCTTTGCTAGAAGAGGAGTAACCAAAAAATATCACTTCATCAAATTTTGCATCAAATTTTTTTAATCTTTTTTTATCATTGTTTAAAACAAAATATCGACAACCAAAAATATGAAAATATGCAATGTTTGATTTTCTTTCTTTCCAAAGCTCATAAGGAGTTTTCTTTAAAATTGATCTAATTAAAGCACGATTTAATATGTAACATACCGTGTTAATTACTTCTATCCAAAAATATCTTGAAAGATTGCTTTCACATAGCATGGTACGGGTCATTTCTTCAAGAGTTCTATTTTTTCTTTCTACTATCCCATTTTGTTGGAGTATCCTAGGTGCTGAAAAATTATGATCAATACTTTTTTCATCATAAAATTTTTTAAAATTTTGATTTTTAAATTTGGTTCTATGATCATTTCGAATATTTTGAATTGAAAAATCTTTTTCATTTGTGACTTTTCGATAAAATTTAGAGAAAACATGAAAAGTTTCATCCTTATGTGCTAAAAAGAAGACTCATGTAAAATGAAAAAAATCATCAATAATCACAAAGCCATATTATTTTCCACCTAGACTAGTAGTTCTAGTAGGTCCAAATAAATCCAAAGTAATAGTTCTAATGGCCTAAAAGTTGAAATAATATTTTTAGATTTGAATGAGACTCGTGTTTGTTTACCCATTTGGCATGCATCACAAATTTTATCCTTTTCAAAATTCAATTTGGGTAAGCCGATAACCAATTCCTTTTTAATAATTTTGAAAGTGAATGCATGCTAATATGTGCAAGCCTACGATGTCAAAGCCAACTTGTCTCATTAATCTTGGCATTCAAGGCTACTAGGCATTGCATGTTTATTTTGGAAAGATCATTCAAATCTACAATATAAATATTACCATGTCTATGCCCAACAAATTTAATACCTTCATTAATAGGACTAGTTACAATGCAAACTGAAGATTCAAAAGTGACTTTGTATCCTTTATCACAAAATTAATTGATACTTAATAGATTATATTTTAAACCATCTACTAATAAAATATTTTCAATATACTTGGAGGGAGTGATACCAATGTTACCTATACTGATGATCTTTTCTTTGTCATTGTCTTCAAAGGTGACCATCCCTCCATTTTTAGCATCAAGTGTGATGAATTAGGATTCATCACCAGTCATGTGTTTTGAGCACCCACTATCAAGATATCATTTTCGATTTGATCCTTAGGATGCTAGACACACCTGCACACAAGAATCAAATTTTGACTTTAGGTATCCAAGATATCATTATGACTTTTTGGTTAGTCATAATGGTTCCTTTGGGAATCTATATTTTCTTTACATTAGAATTTTTAGATTTTTTGAAAAAATATGAATGGGATTTGTGTCCTGCTTTACCATATTTAAAGTAAGTTATATTTGAAAACTTGTTGTATGATGAGTTTACAAAGATATTTTTCAGAAATTTTTGTTTCTTTAAAGGGTTATATCCAAGACCGGCTTTATCATAAATAGCTTTTTAATTGTCAAGTATCATGTGAAGTTTATTTGAATTTAAAATAAACTTCTCAACCATTGGTTTTAACTTGACAATATCATTTTTTACGTTTAGATTTTTTTGAGACAAGATCGATTTTTTATTTGAAATATTCTTATTTTTTTAGTAAAGATTGATTACTTGATTTTAATTCTTTGTTCTTTACCCCTAGCTTCTTTAGTTCATCAATTAGATTATAAAACGCTTCATGAAGTTCTTCAAAGGTAAAAATCAATAGGAGTTTCAGTATTTACCTCATTTTCATATGTCATAAGGCACAAGTTGGCTTGTTCATTTGAGTCTTCTTATTCGGAGCTTGACTCATCACTTCCGCTCCATGTAGCCATCATGGCCTTATTCTTATACTTCTTGAGACCCTTCTTCAGTTGTGGGCATTCAGACTTAAAATGTCCTGATTCTTGCATTCATAACAAATAAGAGGTTACTCTTTATCCTTTTTTTTGCTATGTTCTCCTTTTGTAGGTGGCATTTTCCTCATTCCTTGTCTTCTTTTCTTCAAAAACTTCTTAAACCTTTTAGTAATGAGAGTCATTTCTTCATCCTGCTCTTCATTTTCTGTATCGTCGGATTCATCATCAAGTTGAGCAGTAGATTTGAGGGCGATTATCCTCTTCTTTTTGACATCTTCTTCTTGGTGTTGTTTCATGCTTAGCTCATATATCATCAACGATCCTAGAAGCTCCTCCAAGGGTAAGATATTCAGATCTTTGGCTTCTTGGATAGTGGTCACTTTGGCCTCCCAAGTCTTTGGTAAAGATCTAAGAATCTTTCTCACGAGATCACTGTTAGAATAGGACTTATCAAGATTTTTTAAATCATTAATAATATCAGTAAAATGAGTAAATATTTCAGTTATTGACTCATCATGCTCCATTTTAAAAAGTTCATATTTATGCACAAGCATGTTGATTTTTGATTCCTTCACTTGATTAGTTCTTTCATGAGTTATTTCTAATCTATCTCATATTTTCTTAGCTGACATGCATGTTGAAATACGATTGAATTCATCAGTATCTAGAGCACAATACAAAATATTCATGGCTTTAGCATTTAGTTGAGTCATTTTCTTATCAACCTCATCCCATTCTTTTTCGGATTTAGTTGATTCCACACCATCAATTATTTTAGCGAATGTGTGTGGTCCATTTACTATAATACTCCATATATTATAGTCAAGTGCTTGAATAAAAATTTTTATCCGAGCTTTCCAATAGGTATAGTTTGACCCATTGAAAAGTGGAGGTCGGTTTGTGGACTGCCCCTCAGCTAGTGAAGTGCCAACTTGAGTTGTCATAGATCTTTAGCTCTTTGATGGTTAAATCAAAGTAGGACTAGAGCATCAGACTCTGATATCACTTATTGTCCAGCTATGCAACCCAAGAGGGGAGGGGGTGAATTGGATTTCTAAAAATTTAAAGTTAATTTATAACTATGAAGATTTTATAATAATAAGCAGGATAAATGTGGAGAATAAAATTTATACAAGATGTAGAAGTTGGATGCAAGAATGCAAGAAGATAAAAAAATTTAAAAAGAGAGCAAGTAAGCACAACACAAACAAGAAGATTTATAGTGGTTCGGTGCCAACCTTGCACCTACATCCACTCTCCAAGCTCTTACTTGAAAATTCAAATCTACTAAACCGTATTCAATCCGAATACAACGTCGGAACCTCCGACTCTAGCTATTCAAGCTAGAATACTTATTTTTCGGGTACAAACTAACCCAATACAATCTGATTCAAGGTTTGGATCAATCTTTCTATATTTTGGAATCCTTCCAAAATAAAATATCAACTCAAAAATAGAGTATAACAGTTAATCACACAAAAATATAAATGTAGCTCCTTTAATGAGCGAATAAAGCTTTAAATACACTTTACACAAAGAGAAGCAAGCTTTTCTGATTTTTCTTAAGGTAGTTGAAGACTTCAATAAGCTCTTGAGGGGTTGGTGAACTTGAAATAAAAGCTTCTTTAACTTCAAGAGGATTCTTTTCTTAGGGCTGAATTGAATGCTTGAAGAACCTCTTCAAAACTCTTTTTGATTCCCTCCTTTAAGTGTCTTTTATAACATCAAATAATGGTGGAGAGTAATCTGTGCTGAAATAGAGCCGTTAGAGCACATTAAATGGACATTAAATGCAGCCAAAACAGGCTGAAAACTAGTCATTGTGGAGTTTTTCCATCGCAGGGGTTGACTCATGGGGTCGACTCATGTATAAGGGTCGACTCATGGGGTCGACTTCTGTGGCACAGAACAGAAAATAATATTCTGTAATTTTGGCCTACAGAGCAGTAGAGGTTGACTCATAGGATCGACTCATGCTCAGGGGTCGACTCATGGGGTCGACTCACAGAGTGTGCCAGTCAAAAAATTTAGCATGTCGGTCAGCTCCTTTTATCATGAGTCGACTCATGAGGTCGACTCAAATATATAAACATGATTTTTTTAAAAAATATATATTTAAAAATATTAAAATTATCTCTAATAGATTACAAATCTTCTGTTCTTACTCTTGAGGCTTCCGAATCATAACTTGGCAAAATTATGATTTTGTCCCTGAAATACAATAAATTTTTTTTCAAGCTAAAATCATTAGTAACCCCCTCAAATGCTTTGTAATCATAAAAATCAATTCAAAGAGCAACAAAACCCCAACTACTAATAAGCAAGCTAAGGCTCAGTTTAATCACGAACCATATTGCTTCCTCTCCCCTATACTTACTTTTATTTCTTTTGCAAATTGCCATTTGTCATTCCCCACTATCATCATCGATTGCTAGCTCTCCAACCTTCATCACTAACGCACACTAAAGATGAGTGTAGCTCCACCAACCATCAGGATCCACCCAGCCACTAGCACCACGATCCCCTACTTTGCTCACTCTCTCCCTCTAGTTCATTCTCTCTTCTTATCTCTTGTGATGGGTGGACCCTAGCAAAGGGGCCCTTCATTCCTCTCATCTTCTCTTGTGACCTTTAGTCAACTTTAGAGAAGGGGTCATGAATTGACTTGGCAACCTCCATCCTAGCCTTCATTGAGTATCACTGGACCCACCATTAATAACTTCTATAGCCTGCCTAATCTAACTTCCATTTCACAATCTAACCAATTGAATTACCTTGGTTAGACTAACCAAGGCCGCCCTCTGCTACCACCTAGCCGGCCTTGCACTTCCTCCACATGTTCATTGTATTCTTCTATCATTACCTTATTCCCTTTGCAACTTCATCTAACTTTTGGTCTTGACTTTGTGTATAGGAGCGCTAATCTAGACTAAGTCCAACAAGATGATTTACACTCCTATCCATAAATCAAGGTTTCAAAAAAAATATTCAAAATAAGTTTAGATTTATTTGTACTCACAATTAATGATTCACCATATCTAGATTTTTTTTATAAAATTAATACGAATAAATTTTTGACATCAGATAAATTACAAATTGATTAAAATGCAATTTATGAATTTTATGAAACTGAGATATGATGGAAAATAAAATTAGAAGTAATATTTTTTATTACCAAAAATTATGCATGGCATTTATAAATTTTACATGGAATATGCATATTTTGTATAAGACATAAGACCTATATGATGTTGAAAAAAGCTTGAAAAGGTTTTGGGTTTGGATATGCAGCCTAACTATGTTTTAGACCCTATCAATAGAAGTTATACATTGGCATTTGATGATCTCGAGAATTGATTACTTTGGATCTATTCCACATGGTCAAATATGGTGCTTTGGGAGTCCTTCATTCAAGTTAATAGTGGTACTTTGTACCAACTCCAGAGGGGTTAAGTATGGTACTTTGGACATAGTCCACATCAGTTAAGTGCAGTATTTCGAGCCCTGCCACAAGGATTATGTGAACACAATGAAGAAAGGGATATCAAGTTAACATCTTATATTTTCAATTAAACCTTATAAATATGTATATAAATATTTGAGTAATACTAGATGTTCCAACTTTGTTTATCAAAATGTAACGATTTGGTTTATATACCTATTATCAGTAAAAAGAATAATTTATTACATGAATTATCTAGTTAAGATATTCACTACTTACTAGGCTCTTGAGCTCATCATTTCGTCTCTTATTTACTTACAAATCCAGAGAATTAATTGCTGACAAAGTACTGCTATGGAAGTGTAACTAGAGGCAGAGCAAAACATTTCAGATAGCTTAAAAATAGTATTATCTTAGTACTATAATATCGAAAATATTTTTATTAGTTTCTTTCATTGGTTTAGCATTTGAGAATAATTGATGTTGGATTTTTGAACAAAAATTTCAGAAGCTTATGTTTAGTTTTGAATTTATTAATTATTAAATTTGGATTTTAGTGGCACTAGTTTTACTCTACTGCATTATTTATAATATCATGATGGATTCCATGCATGCTTGTGGCATAGTGCCCTATGAGTATGAGGTTGTTTCCATGTCCCTGGCTCATGATTTCAATCAGAGGCAAGATTTATTAAAGCCTATTTCAAGTGGCTTGATGACACTTGTCAAAATGAAATCAATTCAATCGGTATCGAGTTTGAACTAAGCTTGGATTAAGTTGGATTCAAACATAATTTAAGCATCATTTAAAAGAATAGTACCTTACAAGCCAATCGCATATGTAATGCGATGGGATATTTTCTATATTCTATCTTCCTAACTCATGTATTTGATATTAATTATCAATAAAATTAGATATTTTGTTTCATTATATGATGCATCTTGATACTTGATTAAGATTATAATGAATCTCATAGATTAAAACAATGATTTTAAGGCCATAATGCGATCATGCCAGTGAAACCTAAACACTTAGTAGCCCTAACCTAAAATATTTTTAGTTGTAGAATCATTGTTTCGGGAATCAATGATATCGATAAGACTGGCACTTCTTATATATGCTCGATAGAGAGGGTGGTTCATCTCACAATTACTTTTGTAGTGACACTAATACAACGATGTGGGTGCTCATTGAAGAATGAGTTCATTGAATTGATCATATGAGAGAACATCTGATGGAACCTTATAAGCATATCAACTAATTATTCTCTTGTAGGAGTAATGTAAGTGATCCTTGGACCTGAGATCACCACGATATCTTGTGTATATGAATCTATGTTTAGGTTCATACCCTAATATGACTCTTTAAGACTTGTGTGGGATGTTCTAGGCATGATGAAGTATGCATGAAGGTTGTGAGTAGTCAACAAAGAATCGATCACTCCTTATAAGGGGAGAGAATATCCTATATGATCTCATAGGATGATGACTTAAGATATCTTTGGCCAAAGCAAGATAATTCGAAAGAGTTTCTAATATATCATCAACTGAGTTATCATCTTTATATTGAGATACATATGAATAAATATTTGGGCTGGATACGATTCCATACCCATAGCTTGTTTGAAATGTTGCATGATCGAAGGATTGAATTGTACAGTAACTAGTCATTAAAGGATATTTTTGATATTTCTAACAAAATTTTATATCTTCTGGATAGTTATGATATGTTGCTAAACATCAATATTGACTTATGGACTCGCAAAAATTAAAAAGTTTAATTCAACAATCAATTAGGAGTTCTAATTAGTTGATGCATTTGGGCTGATCGATTTCTAATTGAATTAGTTTGGTCATAAGCCTGAGTCTACTACTAGCTAGATAGTGAACCCAATGGATCACACACTTAAGGATTTGATCATAGACTAACCTAATTGGAATTATTAGAAATATTATGGGTTTAATTGATATGCTAGTATATGGATTAACCCAAGTTCCCAATCATGCCTAGCCCAAAGTTGTTTGAGCTAACCTAAAACCTAATGTCTTGACCTAATCAGAAGGGGCTCACACCTAAGGTCTCCTAGGCACCTAAACCTCTTCACATGAAAGAGTTTTATGTGCAACAAAACTTCTCCACACCATTTCCATGCCATATATTCCACGCCACTTTATTTTGAGCGACCAAAAGGAAGAGTCCTTCTGGGTTACTCATCCTAAATTTTTTGCCATTTAATCCTCGTGCCATTTCTGATGGCACCTTGGGTATTGTGCGTAGAAAGGAAGAGTCCTTTTGCTCTACAACACTTTCACGCCTTACCTATTCCACACGGTGTTTTTATTTCATGCAAAAGCCAAAGAGTTTGGCCCCGCATGAGAAGTTGCAGTGCCAAAGGAAGTGTTCCATACCCCTTCTTATCTTATAAATAGGGGGCGCTCCAATAGGATTTGCATGCAAGTGAGATTGGAGTTAGGAATGGGTTTTGAAGAGAAAAAGAAAGGAAAAAAAAATCAGAGAAAAGAAAGAAGAGGAAAGAAAGAAAAATAGAGAGGAAAGAAATCAAATAAAAAAATAGATTGTCTACCTTTTCAAGAGATTAAGAGATCCAAGAGTTGGACATCTAAGAAAGAGTGGCTGCACAAATCTTTTGAGAAAAGATTTCAGACATGATCCTTGTGGAGTTTTGAAAGTTATCAGGTTGCGATGCGCTTCATCCTTGAGAAGGAAGGACTACCGAATTCTTGTGTAGTTGTCTTCACAACAGATTGGAAAGGTCCGTGATCGATCGTGTAGACTATCAATGGAGGACATCCATGTGTGTCTTATGGAGATCATACTTGCATCTGATCATCATCTGCTAGAAGGTATAATTCTTACCTTAATTGTTCTGCATATTATGTTTGATTGTAGTCAACAGGGTTTACTAGGATTGGATTTCAGTTTGCTTGCTTTTAAGAATTAAAAGCATGTTTTAAAAAATAAAAAATAAAAAATCATATTCCATTGTGCAACCAAAATCTAACATCATTGAGGTCACTTCAAGCTTATTTCTAGCTCATACTAAGCTAGTCTCAACATTAATTTATGGTTGTTTATATGTTAATTGAACCAATCAACCAAGGACAATGATTTGATCAAGAGAACAAAGAACTCCAACACACTTGAATCGAATCTTCTAAAAGATCACCATAAAATAAGAAAATTATAGAAAGTAGGGACTAGTCCCCTTTTCTTCCATTAATGATAATAAAACTGAGTTACAAGACCTCTAATTATACTAGCAACATTCACCCTTAAAATATCAATATAGGATTCCCCTTCTAGTAAAAAGAGGATACACTGTTACAGCTTTCTCAAGATATACATGACTGTCGAAAAACAATGAAAAATCAAAAAGCTAATAGGACGTATATCTTTACTACTATATCAAGTTTGCTTTCAGCCACATCACTTGATTCTTCTCAGACTAAGAGATATGTTCGATCAAAGTCTTTTTTGAAAAGAAATCTCTTAGACCAACCCATTTTGAAAGCCAAATCATGGATTTTGGCTCCGATCTCTATGGATATTGAAGCCTTTAGGAGACAAGGTCACATTTGGAGAGCTCAAAAAAATCTACCAAAATTCAAAAAAAAGAACATCTCAATCAGATACATAAAACAAGTTAGAGCCTTTGGAAGTTTGACTTGCAATTTGGCTTTCCAATACAGTAAATCTCACTACCAAACCTTATTTAGGCCTGCCCGTAGCGATCAACATCAAGTTTGGTGATCCTCCTGATAGCTGTTGGATTAAATCTAATAGTTAAATATGTAAAAAATAATAATACAATAATATACCTTATGAATTCTAAGCATATCATGCCAGCTTGATCAAGCTTGTTTCTTTTCAACCTTGGCTTGAAATTTAATTCTAGCCTACAAACAAGCTTCAAGCTTTAATCAAATACATTTTAACAAGTTCAATTCAAACTTATTTCAAGCTAAACTCAAGCTCATTCTAAACTACTTAGATCAACTGACACACGTAAGTGGAATATGAGTGGCCTCATTCAACTTTTGCTAGGTGGTTTGAGTGGCCTTGCCTGAATTAAGGATGAGGGCTTTAGGAAATGAAGATAACAAGTGGTCTCAAATGAATTACAAAAAAGGATATAAGAGGCCTTTGTTGCTATAGCAATAAGGACATTATAAGTGAACTTGCATGTATAAGTAAACCTTTCTGAAAACATGTGATACCACATTCAACATTTGCATTTTGTTTTAAAATTATGTTTTGGTATATTTACAATACCTTACTTCTTTCTAGAAAGCTTTGATTTCTATAATTCAGTCATAGTATTTATGGAACCATTGCTTAAACCAAGGTTCATCATCTCGATACCAAACCCCATACCGATACCATTCTATTATAGTGTGAGTATGCGGTTTAGTATAATATGAAACAGCATTTCGAGTACTATACGAGACAACATATCGTTTTGGTACTGGTATGGAACAGTGTGCCATGTCTAGTACGGTACAGAACTTACTGGCACGACAAACATTGACTTGAACTTTGGAATGAAGATTTAGTTTGTGTTACTTTTACAATTAAATTGTTAAAAATGAAAATTTTCAATCCTTGAACCAAGGTAGGTTACTTATTAAGTCGTCTAACTCAATTTTATTACTATTAATATTTTCAAATTAATTGGTAGAACCGAAGTGAATTTTGAAGTTCAAAGAAATCAGCATCTTTAACATTAGGCCATCATTGAAGCATCACAAATCTATGATAGTTAGCCAAGTATTTGTTATTTAATAGTTGAAGGTACAAAAAATATGTATGATGGGCTAAATTCAAGATATGGTTGGGTGTTGTTTAAATATCATGGTTCAATTTAGATTTTAGTTAAGCTCCATTTTGATCATTTGGATTTCTTAAATTGAATTGATTCTAATGTCCTTTTCAATCCATCCATATTGATCAACCATAATAGTCAAAACTCCAAATTCTGACAACTTTAAGTCTCCAATCCTGACACAAGTAATGAATGAGAGTTCTAGCTTTATGCTTTCTCTAGGCCATAGGCTTGATAAGAACCCTCTCCTCCAATTGCAGCAACGTATCCTTCTCAATAAGACATCAAAAACTCTATAACAACTTCAGTAGGCTAGATAAGATGAAAAAGCATCAAAACCTCAACTCACACAAGATTCATGGAAGGCCAAACCTATTGGAATTCGGGATTTGGTACATGCATATGTGTTTCAAAACTTTATTTTCTAAATACAGCAGCGAAGAACAAGATTAAAACACTTTTAATCTGAATTATGCATGCATGAAAACATAAACCCACATGGATCTATCTCATATGCTGAAATTGTTATATACTGAAATTCAGATTATGATCAAATCACATACCTGTTTCGCAATCCTTTTCTTCAAATTTAGATTTGGAAGAGAAGAGGTTCTCTTTTAGCCGTACAAGTATCCGACCTCTACGAGTATCCACTCGAGATCAGCTTGGAACAGCCCTCTTCAATCTGAATTTTTTTCTCCAAAAATTCAGCCTGCTGAATCTGAACAAAGCCTGGATCGTGATCAACACTTGATCTCTTTTCTTAATCTTCTTCTTCTCCTCTTCTCTAGCCTTTCTCCTTGCATTGTGCTACTACAAAACACCAGCAACCAGCAAATAGGTGGGACACCCAACAGCTTGGGCGTGATGGACTTCAGACGTCCCAAGTAAGGGGGCATGTGGGACGCCTAAGGGAGAAGGAGAAGGGAGAGGAAGAGAGGGTGTGGAGACTTCTTCTAGGCGTGAGGGATTTTAGGGGAGGTCCCTTTAAATAGGCATAAGGATTGAATCCTATTCAATCTCATAATACAAGTCCTACTTGCATTAGATTTTCTATTAACTTAAATTTTCCAACTTACTTTAGGAGACCCTTTAGGTGCCAACAATTGAAGCCCTTGCAACCATAATGAGACATCCCAAAATACACCCAAGAGACTCCCCATAGGAGAACTAAAGGCCCTCTAATCAATAGACATGTCCAACTTGATCAAATCAAGGTGATGCCCAAGAATAACTATCAAAGAAATTAATTAGGGACTTGCACCCTTAATTTATATGATCCATAACCTTAGACACCCAACAATTGGAGTCTCATGAATCTTATTCATGTAGGTTATTAGCAGGTAATTAAGTTAGAATTATTTTATCAAATAAGTAATCCCAATGAAAAGAGGAATTGGGTCCAACCATGTGCTAGCAAGGTTATTATGAACCCAATGGGTTTCTCTAAATCCAATTGACACTTCATAAGCTCAATTGCTTATTCCAAGCCTAATCCCTTTGTTGTGTGACCCCATAGGTTTAATTCTATCTGATAGTGAGATATACAATGATCTCTATCATCGTATCATTGAAACTCTTTTCAATGGATTAAAACAATTTCACTCTAACTCAGCAAAGATTATCGATCCAAAACAATCCTAGTAAGCTCTCATAATCCACCAGTGACACTTAGCAATATGTAGTGGCAATCTAGTAGAACTGAAATGAACCTTTAGGTGTAGTTAACATGTGATTCAGTCCCTCTATCGTGAGTCCCGACTAGATAACAGGTCATGGATAAATCGTCAAATCTCAACATCAGTCATATGATAGATTCGATTAGCTCAAGTCCAGTTGTGACTTCTATAAAAACTCTTTTCCATCAATCACACTGCTGTGGCCACAGAGTCTTGGACTTAGCCTCTCAAATCTCATAGGACTATTCCTCTCTATCAAGGTCGATAGATCCTATCTTGGTGCGCATCCTATCCCTACAGTGAACCAACTGTCGCCAACATCCACTACAAGGGCTCATTGAGACCCATATTTATGTGTCAATCAAACTCCAGCAGCCTCACTGCAAGTAGCAATACCATCTCAAGTCAAACGACCAGTCACACAACTACAGCATCGAGACAATCACAGACGATCGAATAAAAATCCAAGTGATTTCTCGTATGGTCAAGCTCAGTACTAGCTGTTCTCTAACAACTACCCATACTCATCGTCCTGTGTCTCTACACAGTAGACTAGAGACTCATCTATCTCAAAGAAAGTAATTTATGCGCCAGTCTATCTAGATCTATCACCATCCTTATGATGATCCTATGATCGAGAGCATTTAGAAATTAAATACATGTCTCTATTCTCAACACCTTAAGAATATGTATCGAACCTAATTTCATGGATGATTCAAAGGCACATCACACTTGAATGAAAAAGAATTTATTCTTTTATTGATTATATCAATATATTAAGTACAAAATTATACCCTAGATTTATTACAATGTGTCAGCCATATTGGCTTCTAAGACATACATCTAACAATCTCTCACTTGGATTAAAGCCAATTGGCCACAAATCTAAGTCTCATCTTCTCAAGATGGACTTTCATTTTTGATTGGCTAAACTACTTAGTCAGCGGGTCTACCACATTGTCCGCAGAGTCTACTCTTCGCATCTCAATATGTTTCTTTTCGAGGTAGTCGCGTATGATATGAAACCATCGCTCGATGTGCTTAGAATTTTTATGAGACCTCGACTCCTTAGCAAGTACTATGGCTCTATTGTTGTCACTGTACAACGGTATGAAATCCGATGTCATAACCCCAAGTTCTATGATGAACTTCTTAAACCAGAAGCCTTCCTTTGTAGCATCCAAAGCAGCGACATACTCATCCTCCGTGGTTGAATCCGCTATGATGGGTTGCTTGGAACTCTTCCAGCTAACTATACCACCATTGCAAATGAACACATACCTGATGTAGACTTTCTATCATCAGGATTAGACATAAAGTCTGAGTCAATATATCTCTCGACTCGCAACTCAGAATCCCCTCCAAAGATCAAGAACAAATTCTTAGTCCTTCTTAAGTACTTAAGGATATTTTTCACAGCTATCCAATGCTCCTCGTCTGGATTCGACGATACCTGCTCGTGACACTCACAGCAAGGATAATATGAGGTTGAGTACATAGCATGGCATACATGAGGCTCCCTATGACCGAGGCCTAAAGAATCATACTCATGCACTGTACCTACTCAGATGTGGTCGGACACATCATCTTGGAGAGACTAATACAATGCCTAAGAGGTAAAAATCTTTTTTTAGAGTTTTTCATGCTGAACCTCTTCAGCACCTTCTCTATGTACAGCTTTTATGATAGGCCAAGCATCCATTTAGGTCTATCCCTATAGATCTTTATTTCGAGAATATAGGATGCTTCTCTTAGGTCTTTCATAAAGAATTTCTTGGACAACCATCTTTGGATCATGGTCAGCATGGGAATATCATTTCTCAATGAAGAGAATATCATCCACGTACAATACAAGGAAGGTGATCGTACTCCCACTGACCCTCTTGTATACACAAGGTTTCTTTTCATTTTTGATGAAATCAAATAATTTGATTACCTCATCAAAATGATGGTTCCAACTTCGAGAAGCTTGATTTAATCTATATATGGACCTTTGCACATTGCAGACTCTGTGATCACCATCACCGGACGTGAAACCGATAGGCTGCTCCATATAGATATCTTTCTCAAGATATTCATTCAGAAAAATAGTTTTCAGATCCATCTGCTAAATTTCATAATTATGGTAAGCTGCAACAGCAAACAGAGTGTGGATGGATTTCAACATGGCTACAATCGAGAAGGTTTCCTGATAGTCAATGCCCTCGCACTGACTATAACCTTTAACTACAAGTCTAGCTTTATAGATCTCTACCTTACTATCAGCACCTATCTTCTTTTTATAGATGCATTTACACCCAATGGGTACAATACCCTCAGGTGGATCCATTAAGGTCCAGACTTAGTTCGAGTGTACTGAGTTAATTTCTGACTTCATAGCATCTAACCATTTCTTGAAATCGATGTCAGACATTGTCTCGTCAAAAGTATTAGGATCATCAGTATGATCCCTATCTCCCATAAAGAACATTTCTTTTACTTCCTCCGTAAGCATATCCATGTACCTTTCAGGAGGTCGAGAGATCCTGCTAGATCTACAAGGTGGTAGAGGAACATCAACTACTAGCTCATGGACTATGGGTTCCTAAAGATCTATAGCTCTTGGCTCTTCAGAGACTTTCTCTTCAAGCTTCACTAGCCTCCTACTGCCACCACCCTAGATAAACTATTTTTCTAGGAATGTGGCATTCTAACTCATAATCATATTATGATCTTGTGGAAAGTAGTAATATCCTATAGATTCTTTTGAATACCCTATAAAGTGAGTTATAATAGATCTATCCTCCAACTAATCTGCCATCTGTCCCTTGACATAGGTCGGACATCCCCAAGTCTTAAGATAACCCAGACTCGGCTTCTTACTGAATCATATCTCATACGGTGTGGTAGGAACGGACATTGATGGAATCTTATTCAACAAGTGAATGGTAGTTAACAAGGCATGTCTCCAAAGAAATAAGGGTAGATCAATGAAGCTCATCATGGACCTGACCATATCCAATAGGATCATGTTCCTTCTTTCGGATACCTCGTTGAGCTGAGGTGTTCCAGGAGGGGTCCATTAAAAGACTATGTCATTGTCCTTAAGATAACCCAAAAATTTTTGACTAAGGTATTCACCTCTTCGATTAGATCGAAGAATCTTAATGAATTTGTCTGTCTGCTTTTCTACTTCATCTTTGAATTCTTTGAACTTTTCAAAGGCTTCAGACTTGTGTTTCATAAGATATACATATCCGTACCTAGACAAATCATGGATAAAGATAATGAAGTAGGTATAATCCCTGATCTGCACATCAAATGACCCACACACATCGGTGTGTACGAGGGCAACTAACTCAATGGCCCTTTCCCCATATCCTACAAAGGATAACTTGGCCATTTTTTCTCAAAGACAGAATTCGCAAGCTGGATACAATTTTGGATTAAAAGAGCTAAGGATCTCATCCTTTTTCAATCTGTTTATCCTGTCCTCTCCAGTATGGCTTAGTCTATGGTGCCACAAGTACTTCTGATTAATTTCATCTCTGAGTCTGTTTTGACCTACGGCACTCACTATTTGCTTGTTTAGGTTCACATTCGCATCAACATGCAAGTGATAAAGACTGTCAATTAAAAGACCTCGTGCAACTAATTTATTTCGTAAATAAATGAAATAAAAATCTTTATTGAAACTAATTTCAAAACTTTTCTGTGCTAACACAGATACGGAAATCAAATTTCGACTAGCTACAGGAACATAATAACAATCCTTTAAATCTAATCTAACACCAGACGGTAATCGAAGAGGATAAGTGCCAACAGCCTCTACAGCAATCTTTGCTCCATTACCGATCTGAAGGATCATGTCACCTTCTCTCAACCTTCTACTTTCTATCAGACCCTGCATTAAGATACATATATAAGCACTTGAGCTAGAGTCTAATACCCAACTAGAAGTAGAAGAAATTGTAAGGTTAAATTCAATTACGAACATACCTTCAGAAGGTTTATCACCCTTTTTGATTTTTAGGCTCTCCAGGTATTTAGGATAGTTCCTTCTCCAGTGGCCTTCAACATGACAGTGGAAACACTTTTTTTTTGCCTCAGCCGCCTTTGGACTATTCTTCTTCGGCTTGCTCTCTTTTTTCTGCTTCTTCGCAGATTTAACCTTCTTCTTTCCAGTAGACTTTCTCTTAAAAAAAGAAGTTTACTCTACAGCGAGAACAATATCCCTTGAACTCTTCAAGGTACCCTCCATAGTGACCAACATGTTGACAAGTTTGGAAATAGTGCAGTCAAGTTTGTTCATATGAAAATTCACAATGAATTGACTATATGAACTAGTAAGAGATTGAAAGATCAGATCTATCTGTAATTCTTTGTGCATATCTAGCTCGAGCTTTTCAAGCTCCTCAATGTCCTTGATCACTGTCATACAGTGCTCATGGACAAATTACCTCACATACATCTTCAGATTGAAATCTTTTGGATACTTCGAAGCATGCAGTACGGCTCTGCTCACCATACAACTCTTGTAGGTGAGTGATCATAGCCCAGACAGTGGGCATATGCTTGTGCTGGCTTTGCAACTCATTTGACTTGGATGCCGGCACATAGCAGTTGATCCAATTGTCTTCATCTATCCACTTCTCAAAAGCAACTCTTTGCTCAGAAGTAGGATGGTTTGATAACACTACGGGATCCTGATCGAGAATATGACTTAACTTTTCTGAGGTTAGTACAATCCTAAGGTTTCTGAGTCAGTCTTTGAAATTATTATCGATCAAATAATTGGTTTCAAAAATGCAAGCTAGACGGTTTGAGACTGACATGATGGTTTAACTGCAAAAGTAGAGATTCAAGTTAGACTTTTATACTTAATATATATATTTGCTTCTAAGAACTTTAAGATGCAAATAATGACTCTCACTAATTTATCGGATCTCTCCACTCTCCGAGAAGAAAATGAAAATCCTAATGCGACAAAGGATTCTTAGTGGGTGCTGCGGTTCCACCGATGATATGCACCTCACCTAACAGTTATTGGTAACATGCACATTGATGCGTAGACAACTCTTTATCCAGATGCTTCTCTAAGCATGTTGCAGTGAGTTGATCTCTAAGTCATATGAGCTCACCTAACAGTTATTGCCCACACTTCTTAGTGAAGTTCGACCCACCATTCACAAGCAGGTGCAAGATCGTCATTGGGTCCCTCACTTAACAGTTATTGGGCCTAACCCTGTCTTCACCCAGAAGCAACTCTTTGCTAATAGAGTAGTTGCGTGTTCTCGATGCAACTGAACCACTGTAACCAGTCGAGAATAATCAACGTCGATAACATGCCCGCACATCTACAATGGTGGAAGACCTATGTGTTGGGTTTCAGATCATGCAACGGAAGACTGGATTTCAAAATTTT
The DNA here is from genome assembly GCF_000442705.2 of Elaeis guineensis. Taxonomy (NCBI): domain Eukaryota; kingdom Viridiplantae; phylum Streptophyta; class Magnoliopsida; order Arecales; family Arecaceae; genus Elaeis; species Elaeis guineensis. The sequence continues at coordinate 107,133,691 of NC_025996.2, forward strand.
TATGAAATCCGATAAACCCAAAATCCAAAAGTCCTAGGATCTCCTTTGGTATGTTCAATCAAACATACATACCTATAAGTGAGGTTTAGAAATGAAACCATAGGTCGATGAAGAATGGAAGAAGCCGGTATCCTTTCTTTTCCATGAGGAGCCTAAATGTTCACCCTCCAACAGGTGATCCACACGAAATCAGGATCAAAAAAATGCTCCGACAGAATCTTGCCTTATCAAATTCTCCTCCCGAGAACTATCTTGCCTTGCTAGGATCAATTCCCAGCACTCCTTCACCAATTCTCTCTTAAATGGCCTAAACCCCTCTCTTAGCATTTTAAAAGGATCTTCCTAAACCCTTGTCCTTATGGAAGACTCCTTGTCTTGAAATCTAAGACCTTGTCTTAAAGAAAACCCCTTGTCTTAAAACTACAAGACCTTGTCTTAACAAGGAAAGGAAGAAACTTTATCAGACTTTTGATTGATTTTTATCCGGACCAAGGGGGGGTATTTATAACGTACGAATAGATGCTAATATGTCTATTTGTAAAAGCCTTGAATCTGATTATTAACGTATCAAATACATCCTTTAATCAGAAGGACCATTGTTACGTGTTATGAATTCATATGATGTTTAAGCATCGTATGACTTCTTTTCAATAACCGGACTTCCTTATGATTGTTTGACTAGATCAAACCTGATCCTAGCCATCCAAATCCCATGCCATAATCTGATTAAGGCCTTGGATTTAATTTAAAACCTCGAGAGAGAATTGATATGTGAAAAGTTACAAAGAAATTTTCAGCCTTCTAGAATTGGCGCCACCAAGATCCCATCTTGGCCCTCCAAATATGTTTTGACTTGGTCAAATCATTCAACCAAAGGTGGGGATTAAATCTTGGCCCTCTAATCCTTATCCCAAAAAGGTGATTAATGTGTAGGACTCTTAGCCCTTCTACATGCCAAGATAAAATGACATGCGCCAAGAACCATGCGCCAAACCATATCCACTTTATCTCCATGCCATTTAGGTATTTTAATCCCATTAAAATTCTTCAAAAATGGCATGCAACAAGATAAAGGAAAGAGGTTAGTTGCTATCAAAAATTAAGATTAGATCCTTCCATGAGAAGGACTCTAATCCTCTCACACGTTACAAGTCTTCATGCACTAAAACCCAAACACATGATCTGATTTCCACACCCCATAAGCCATAGATTTTAATATCATTAAAATCTCATAAAATTAGGCATTAAATCTCATCAAATAAGGATTAAAATGGTATAGAAATTCGAAGTAAAATACTTTTGGAAAAGGACTTCTTGTACGCGCACAATTCTTGCACCAAACAATGTGGCACCTTACACCAAGAGTCCTACCAACTTGGGACTCTTGATAAATGACATTAAAATCATGAAAAAATTTCTAATTAAGACTGATTAAAATAGGCACTAACCAAATAAGTCCCACTTAATATTGGTTGACTTATTGGTAAGGTTTCAAACCCAAATAGATTAGGTTAGAAGCTTGGGTGAGCCAACAAGTGCTGGCTTGTCAATTAGGCACCCAATCCGGATCTAATATCCCATGATTAAATCAAATAAAATCTTTGATTGATTTTTTGATGTGTGTGACCCTTTGGGTTCTATATCTAGCCAGCAGTAGGTTTGGATTTATGTTGATCCGAATTGATTAGAGTCCATCTAACCAAATTAGGTCAAATCGATGCATATCCAAGTTGTCAAATTAGAACCCTTTCTAATTAACCCATGAATTAAACTCTTTAATTTATGAAAACCTACAAGACATGATTGACGTCTAGCAATGTATTATGCCTACCTGAAAGATATAAATTTTTTGATAAAAATATCAAAATATATCCTTCAGTGGCAAGTTACCGTGCAATTCAATCCTTCGATCATTCAGCATTCTGAATATGATTATGGATATAGAACCAAGTCAAATCTAATTTTATATTCATATTTTTCTCGATAATAAGTTAATGATTTGATTAATAAAATATTAAAAAAAAATTAATTTTTATTCTGCTTTGATCAAAGTCTTCTTGAATCATCTCTCGATCGAAACAAGTAGGATGCGATCTCCTTTTTAATTGGAGTAATCGATTCTATGTTGACCTACTAATAATCTCCATACATAATCCACCATATCCAGAACACCCCATACATGACTAAGTCATGAATGAGTATGAATCAAAACTATGATTTCATATGCACAAGGTACCATGGTGGTCCAGATCTAAAGACCACATGCACAACCCCCACTAGAAGCATCTCTTGACATTAGAATTCCATAAGATATTTCTCATGTCAGATAAATTTAGTAAACTTATTCTCTAATGAGCACCCACACCTTTGTATTAGTGTCTCACATAAGTAGCTTATGACATCAACTACCCTCTCTACCGAGCATACATAGGATGTGCTAGTTCTTCCGAAACATCGATCTCCGACTCAATGTCCCTCTAATTAGGAATGTTTTAGATCAGAATTTTAGGATTTTAGGTCTCATAGGTATGATCTCATCATAATCCTAAAACCATTGTCCTGATCTATGAGATTCATCATGATCTCAATTAAAAAATATAAGATGCAGCACATGATGAAAAAAAATATCTTTTATTAATATAAAATATTATTTACATAAGTCTGAAAGATTACAAGAAAAATCTTTTATATACATAAGTCGATTGGGTTGTAGGACATATTCCTTTCACTATGAACTTAATATTTGTGGAAAAGTTTAGGTTTAGGTCTTATCTAATCAGTCATCATATGATCGATCTTACTGGCATAGGCTAAACCAAACCGTTAAGCAACCTAATTCAAGATCTAATCTTTCAAATTGGCCAGGTAAGTAGAGAACGGTGGGGGTCCCCCCGTTGTCTTTCTTAGACACCAATAAATTGATCAGGTTGGCTAATGGAATCAATTAAATAACCATGTCTCATTAACTTGCCTTAGACACCAATAGATTAATTGATCAGAATTGGTTACCTCAAACAAATCGGACTCAAACCAACGGGCCAAATTAGGTCCTTAGGTTAATCGATTCTACATATGGGATTCAATCGATTTGATCAACAATAATTGTATGATCATTAACTTAATTGATCTGATCCTAATCAATACTTGACTCAATTTGATCAATTACTTAATTGAATTAGACCCATATGACTCAAATCAAAAATCTTAAATGTAATCCTATTACATGACCTAATTAATAATTTTTTCATGATCAAAATCCTCATGCACAAATACAAATTTTAGATTCTAAAATTATATTTCATATCTAAATTTTTTGCATTAAAATAAATTTTAAAATATAAAATAATTTTCAAGTTTTAACATACAAACATATATCATATATATATGCACGTAAAATCAGATCTAAACAAAATTTCAGATCTAAGCATAATATCATATATCTTATATATTAATCATTGATCATATTAAAAGTAAATTTATGATCTAAATATGTAATCATATATCACATATATAGATCAAAATTCAGATTATATAAAAATTTCAGATTTTATGCATACATCTATGTATCACATGAACATGAACTAGAACTCTTTCTAGATCAAAATTCAGATTTATGCATGCAATAACATATCAACTATATGTTCTAAATTAAATTTAAAATTAAATTTTAGATTAGAAGATCCATCTATATATCTCATGTATCAAAAAAAAATCTGATTTTGAAATCTTTATAAAAACATGTATATCAAAATTTAGCATATGAAATCCCTTGGCTCTAATACCACTGTTGGAATTCGGAGTTTAGTACATGTATATGTGTTTCAAAATTTTATTTTCTAAACACCACAATAGAGAATAAGATTAAAATACTTTTAATCTAAATTATGCATGCATGAAAATATAAAATCACATGGATCTATCTCGTATGCTGAAATTGTTATATGCTAAAATTCATATTGTGATCAAACCACATACTTATTTCGTAATCATTTTCTTCAAATCTAAATCTGAAAGAAAAGAAATTCTCTCTTAGCTGCACAAGAGTCTGGTCTCTACGAGTATTCACTCTGGATCAGTCCTCTTCAATCTAAATTTTTTTCTCCAAAAATTTAACCTGCTGAATCTGAACAAAGCCTGAATCACGACCAACACTTGATCTCTTTCCTTGATCTTCTTCTTCTCCTCTTCTCTAGCCTTTCTCCTTGCTTTGTGCTGCTACAAAACACCAGCAACCAGCAAATAGGTGGGATGCCCAACAGCTTGGGCGTGATGGACTTGGGACGTCCCAAATAAAGGGGTATGGGACACCTAAGGGAGAAGGAGAAGGGAGACGAAGAGAGGGCGTGGGGACTTCTTCTAGGCATGAGGGGCTACTAATTTTTTTTGCTCTATGGACCTTAGGGGAGGTCCTTTTAAATAGAAACAAGGATTGAATCCTACTCAATTACATAATACAAGTCCTACTTGCATTAGGTTTCGTATTAACTTAAGTTATCCAACTTACTTTAGGAGATCCTTTAGGCGCCAACAATTGAAGCCCTTACACCCATAATTAGACATCTCAAAATACACCCATGAGACACCCTATAGGAGAACTAAAGGCTCTCTAATCAATGGATATGCCCAACTTGATCAAATCAAGGTGGCACCCAAGAATAACTATTAAAAAAATTAATTAGGAACTTGCACCTTAATTTATATGATCTATAACCTTAGACACCCAACAATTGGAGTCTCATAAATTTTATTCATGTAGGTTATTAGCAGGTAATTAAGTTAGAATTATATTATCAAATAAATAATTCCAATGAAAAGAGGAATTGGGTCCAACCATGTGCTAGCAAGGTTACCATGAACCTAATCGGATTTTTCTAAACCCAATTGACACTTCATAAGCTCAATTACTAATTTTTCTTTGTTGTGTGACCCCATAGGTTCAATTCTATCTGATAATAAAATATACAATGATCTCTATCATCGTATCATTGAAACTCTTTTCAATGGATCAGAATAATTCCACTCTAACTCAATAAGGATTATCAATCCAGAACAACCTTAGTGAGCTCTCACAATCACCTGTGACACCTAACAGTATATGATGGCAATCCAGTAGAACTGAAATGAACCTCTAGATGTAGTTAACGTGAGATTCAGTCCCTCTATCGTGAGTCCAACTAGATAATAGATAATGGATAAATCGTAAAACCTCAACATCAATCATATAATAGATTCAATTAGCTCAAGTCCAGTTATGACTTCTATGAAAACTCTTTTTTATCAATCACACTGTTGTGGCCACAAACTCTTGGACTTAGCCTCTCAAATCTCATCGGATTACTCCTCTCTATCAAGATCGATAGATCTTATCTTGATATGCACCCTACCCTTACAGTGGATCAACTATCGCTAACACTACTACAAGGGCTCATTAAGATCCATGTTTATGTGTCAGTCAAACTCCAACAACCTCATGGAGTAGCAATACCATCTCAAATAAAAAGATCAGTCACATAACTACAGCATCAAGATAATCATTGATGATTGAATAAAAATTCAAGTGATCTCTCATATGATCACGCTCAGTACAAGTTGTTCTCTAACAACTACCCACACTCGTTGTCCTGTATCTCTACATAGTAGACTAGAGACTCATCTATCCTGAAGGAAGTAATTTATGCATCAGTCTATCTAGATCTATCACCATCCTCATGATGATCCTATGATTGAGAGCATTTAGGAATTAAATACATGTCTCTAATTCTCAACACCTTGAAAATATGTATTGAAACTAATTTTAAGGACGATTCAAGGACGCATCACACTTGAATGAAAAAAAACTTATCTTTTTATTAATTATATCAATATATTAAGTATAAAATTATATCTTAGATTTATTACAATATGTCAGTCATATTGACTTCTAGGACATAAATCTAACAAAACCATCCTTAACTGCTTAGTTAAAGGTGTACCGATCTGTACTGCTCAATTTCTAAGATGGTAATTGATGAATACTTAATTTAAATTGCTAGAGGTACTAAATATTATAATAATTAATATTATTTTATTAAAATTTGATACTCTCTAGTCTATTTTATAGGTAATTGAGAGTTTGAATTCATATGACTCAAATTAGACTCAAATTAGATTAGACTTGAGTGAACCAGACAACCAGCTCCCATTCCAGTGTGAACACGACTTAAAGATCAACGGAGGAGAATCAATATGAAGATGCAAGGATCCTTATTCATACTCCCACCTCTCTTTTTATGAAACCCTAGCCTCCCTACTCTATAAATAGCACCCCTAGCCCTCCTTTCTCAAGACATCAGTCCCCTTGTGGGGATCATCTCCTCCTTCTCTCCTCCATTAAAGCTCTTCTCTTTCTCTCTTCCAATCAAGCCAACCCTAAATTCTCTTCAAGCTTCTCTCTTCTTTTTTCCTTTTCCTCTTCTCCATAAGTCTAGGGGAGGTACTAACCCTAGCACGACACCATATTCCTCCACAGATCTCTTTTTCACATCCCATCAAATCTAGGAGAGGTCCTAATCCTAGTGTCGCTACCCTTTCTCTTCTACATACTCGGTTCCATCAACCTTTCTTCCTTGGAGTTCCAAGATCAAGCCTTCCAGCCATCTTGCCATTGTCTACATGGAGGAAGATGAAGGATTTAAGGAGACACATCCATCATCGGATACAATAAGAAGATCAACTTGGTTTAGTTATCTTGTATCATAATTTTATTTCCTTTCTTTATGTATGCTTCTTTATTTGATTAATGAAAAATAATTTTATTATAATTTTCATGCTTCTTTCTTAGTTTCTTACAATCTATTATTTTTTTCTTTTGCATTTTCAAAACAATCAACTAAGATCCCTATGGATACGATTCTGACTCACCCTATCTATATAGTAGTGAGTAGGGGTTAATTTTGGTGTGCTACGACATGCATCAAATTTTAGCACCGTTGTCGAAGATCTTGGCACGATTATTTTGAAAAAAATTTAAAAAAATCTATAAAATAATAATAAAAAAATTTTACTACTTTTTAAATTTTTATTTCTTACTTTAGATTGTTTGACTATCTTATATGCTTTACTGCTTTATATTTTTAGTTGATTATTTTCTTCTCTTGTACTCTTACTTTCCATACTTTACTTTGTTGATTAGTAGTTTACCTTTTATTGTTAGTTAATTTATTTTAATTGCTTAATTACCTTCTATTATTTTTTTAAAAAATTTTTTGCTTCATATTGCTTTTTGTATATGGTAGATTTACTATTTTATATCTAGATTTCCTTATTTGCATGCATAGAAAAATTTTCTACTTTCTATAGCTTGGTGATCTATTGCTTTCTATAGGTTAGAATAATTTACTGCTTTATATAATTAGTGATTTCCTGCTTCTTAAGTAGATTAGATTCTTTACTTTTTATTTAGATTATGTAGTTATCTTTTATTCTTAGCTGTAACATTACTTTATTTGCATAGTGAGTAGTTACCTTATTTATTATTGCCCATTATTCCTAGTGATTTGCTGCTTTCCATAGCTTAGAATAATTTATTGCCCTAAATGTAGATTTGATTTGTTGCTTTATTTGTAGGCTACCTACTTTTCTTTTAATCTTAGCATTATTTACTTTCTATTTAATTAGATTTACTCGATTTTCTCATACCTAATTACCTAACTTAAAACTTACCTCTTAATTCTTTCTTACTTAAAGATAACATAATATAAAAAAAAATACAAAGATACCACATAATACTTAACTAATATAAATAAACTAATTAAATCTTAAAAGCTACTTAATATATTTGGACATCTTTTCTTTTTGCATTGCATATTTTCATAAAATACTCTAAGGGCACCTAACCCAAGTAAACAAGATAAGGTAGAGATTTGATCACCTTTCCTTGGCCCACAAATCATAATTCTGTATTTGTATTGACCTAAGCCTCAAACTTAAAATTAATTAGATATTGGCCCTTAAGGACTCTCGAGCTCAATAGGATAAGGAACATTAAGAGTTGGATCGAGTTAAGGTTGGTCGGTTTAATTGGTTCTAGAAAAGTGGTTCAGAGATTACGTCTCGAAGGAAGGTGGTTCATTAATTGATTCTGTTCGCTGACCTAGCTAATACAGTTGATGTCTAAGAAAAGCAACGGGAGGACCCCCACTAATCTTACACTTACCTGGCCAATTGAGTGGCTAGCCTTTTATTTGGAGTGCTCAAAGATACCTTAGCAGTTAGGAGCTGTCTAGATCTAAGTTAACCTTCGGATAGAGTTGATTTAATTGCATCACTTATCTGAAAAATAAAAAAATAAAAATAATTAAAAATAATCTTCGCATCTATCATCTTTAGGTTTAGGACTTTCTTAGGGTTCTCATCTTTAGAATTTCTCTCTTTCTTCCTCTTCTCTGCTTCATCTTCTCTCCTTCTTCCTTAAAAAAAAAGAAAAAAAAATTAGAAGGAGATTGTTCTAATCTAGACATAGATCTCTTGAAACCAATCAAGAACAATCCGATAAATTAGATCTGTGATAGGAATATGAATTTCTATAATAGAGATGATGAGCTGTCTCATAAATTAGATTACCTGCCAGCTATTAGACATACTCTCTCTACATCTTTTCTTCCTGCACAACAAGTTGAATGCCCAATTGTGCACCAATTTTTTGAGTTTAGGTATGAGCAAGTTCATCAAGATCAAACCCAAATAGCCTACGAACTAAGAAATAACCTATTCTTGAACGACTACAATCTAGGTTGGGGGGCTCAATCAAATTTTTCGTGGAACCCACACCCAGTGGGTACCCCGGTAACATAAGGATCTACATTTGTAGAAACATCCTATTACGACTTGCCCTATTTACAATAACCTTCTTCAACTATCTATAGCCTATCATTTGAAGAGAAGATTCTGCAAGCACTAGATAGGATTGAAAGCACCAATTAGCTCCTTCACTCCTCTATGCAATCCTTAACCGAAATAGAAATTCAAGTCGATCAATCAATAATTACAATCAGTATGGAGGAGGAAGAAGAGCTGCTTTGTTAGCTTGAGAGTGATCCTGAGAGATAATATATGACTAAAAATTTTAATATCCCCATAATTTTTTCTGAACAATCGATTATGACTCTCCAAAATGAAATGGTCCTAAAACAACCCTGCACAACCAAAATGATCAATACAAATAATTTGACTAAGACAGAAATATCTAGAGAAAAATTTGAATAGTGGGACAAACAAATTCCATCATTATCCTACTTACCTATCGCCCCCTTTCCAAATGCCCTAGAATCACCCACTTCATTTTATGAGAAGGATAGACAAATTGATGAAATAAAATTAATTGAGACTTTTCAAGGACCATAAATGAATAACATAATAAAGGAAGTTACACCCATAATTCTCTCTCAAGATTCTTTAAATCCCTATTTAGCTCACTTTGAGGTGGATGATTTTGATGTCGATGGATATATCACAAAAATTAATGATCTAGTCGATATGCCCTATCCTAAAACCACCCTACTTTGGATCAAAAAATATGAGCCATCACCTAACTTTTCAATAGCTTTCTTATTAGAAGCACCATCTGTTCTAGAACTGAAGTCACTTTCTAATGCACCTACTGACAACCTTCTAGTGATCCCTAATCAAGAAGCCCAACTTATAGATATTCTAAAAGTACATAAAGAAGCTGTTGGATAGAATATCTTTAAAATGAGGGACAATGATATTGAGATTTTTATAACTGATTTCTCCAAAATCTTTGGCATTACTTTCAAGGATTGTCTCCAAAATCTTTTTATGATGTTAAAATGATATATGGAGACAGATTTAGTGTTAATTTGAAAAAAGTGCCATGCTATAGATTGAAAAAAGATGATGACAAAACATATCATATTCGCGATAGAGATTAGAGTAGATCAAGTTATAATTGAAGAAACTCTTAAACTACCAATCCTAATCTCGGTTCAACAAACACACTCCCTTTTCAATCATCAAAAAAATTATGAGAATATTGTTAGTCCCTAGAATTGCATGCTTGCCTAGTACATTCTATTGGTTCGGGCTAATCGTCATAGAACACTCTACAGATATTTTTCTGTCATGATGACAAGGCCTCCTGATTGGTCCTGTCCTTTTGACTTTTTGAGGGATGTACCCAAGTTAGTTATAGGAGAGACTCCCCTCATAGCATCCGACTGAAGACGTTAAACTTAACACTTTTTGGGAGATAACCCTTATGCAATATTTTTAATTTTTTTTTATTTTATGAGAATCTCAAAAAAAATAATTAGCCAAGTTGAATCTCTATAGTGGAGTGAATAAGTGATGCTAATAGCCAAGTTAGGGGGAGAGCACGTTCACACCAGCTGAAATCAAGAACACACCACACCCAGCAATAAAGGATCTCTCAATAATGAATGCGCACATTAAACTCAAGTGGTATCCTTCCTTGTTATATTTTATTATAATTCTCTTCTTCCATTGGGGATAATGAAAATTAAGTTGGGAAGGAGAATAACTAATTTAATTAAGTCCTCGAGTATGGTCAGAAATAATTTATTTTGTGTATCTGAATTTTATCTCAATTTGAAGTTAACTAGGTACCCTAATCAATGAGTGATTAATGATCTAGATAATTTTAGAGATATTGAAGAAGAAATTATTAAGGATGCCCAATTAATGGAAGAATTTAGATCAGACTAAATTTTGGAGTGATTCTAGAATCCTCTTCCTACCATCTCGATGAAGAATCTGCTTTATGGGGTATGGGTGGAAAGATAGAGATATGCAAAAAAAAAATTTTATTACTAAAAAAAGATAAAATAATAAAAAAATTTAGCATTGTCTCACTAAGTAACCGGACTCCTTTGCCTAAGTAAGCGTTGTAGTTCGCATCAAAAGGTGGGGATGCTAAAAGACTGTTATAGAGTCTGTCTCACCTCGTAGCTTTTCTTAGACTCGAGTCAGCAAGTCTGAGGGGTGTTCTACACCTAATGCCTTAAAGCCAACTGGTTTGGGAGTCATTGGCTGAAAGCTTGCTACAAAGGTTAGCTAGAAGGCTCAAGAGGCTAAGATATTGTACTAGACTCTTTTTGAAAAAAATAAAAAAATAAAAATATAGATAATAAGGGGACTAAATTGTAAGAAGATAATAAATTCTACTCACATTAAGTTAGGTGATTTTAAGAGTAGAGTAGAAAATTGGTGAAAGAAAATCTCTAAAAATTTTTATGGCTAATACTCAACCACTAATTGGGTCGAATTGATTATCCAATGAAGTACCTCTTTAATGGTCTAGCTGGATATCCACTACAGTTAGGAATGTCTAGGATAGCTTTCGATTCAAGAATAATTTGATGCACAATGTTAATGTATCTATTTTACTCGAGGACGAGTAAAAGTTCAAATTGAAGGATGTGATGAATACTTAATTCAAGTCGCTAGAGATATTAAATATTATAATAATTGATATTATTTTATTAAAATTTGATACTCTTTAGTTTATTTTACAGGTAATTAGGAGTTTGGATTCATATGACTCAAATTAGACTCAAATTGGATCAGATTTGAGTGAACCAGGCAACCAACTCCCATTCCAGTGTGAACACGACTTAAAGATCAACGGAGGAGAATCAATATGAAGATTCAAGGATTCTTATTCATGCTCCCACCTCTCTTTTCATGAAACCCTAGCCTCCCTACTTTATAAATAGCACCCCTAGCTCTCCTTTCTCAAGACATCAGCCCCCTTGTGGGGATCATCTCCTCCTCTCCTCCATTAAAGTTCTTCCCTTTCTCTCTTCCAATCAAGCCAACCCTAAGTTCTCTTCAAGCTTCTCTTTTTCTCTCTCCCTCTTCCTCTTCTCCATAAGTCTATAAGAGGTACTAACCCTAGCATGACACTATATTTCTCCACAGATCTCTTTTTCATATCCCATCAAATCTAGGAGAGGTCCTAATCCTAATGCTGCTACCCTTTCTCTTTTACATACCCGCTTCCATCAACCTTTCTTCCTTGGAGTTCCTAGACCAAGCCTTCCAGCCATTCTGCCACTGTCTACACAGAGGAAGACGAAGGATCAAGGAGACACATCCACCATTGGATGCAGCAAGAAAATCAATTTGGTTTAGTTGTCTTGTATCATAATTTTATTTCCTTTCTTTATCTACGCTTCTTTATTTGATTAATGAAAAGTAATTTTATTATAATTTTCATGCTTCTTTCTTAGTTTCTTACAATTTATTATTCTTTTCTTTTGTATTTTCAAAACAATCAACTAAGATCCCTGTAGATACGATTCTGACTCACCCATCTATATAGTAGTGAGTAGGGTTAATTTTGGTGTGCTACGACACGCATCAGTAATGCCCTTCAGTTTGGTATAGGCCTCAAATTGGCAAAGAAAGGGGGCTACCATATAAGATGGCCTGAATAACTTGTGGCACAAAGAGGAGGTTCCCAAGCACTCGACTTAGGAGTAAACATGGACAGGGAATGAAAATGGATGACGAACTGTTGACTACCTAGTGCAATGTCATTTATAACACAAAGCTTGATCTGGTTATTTCTACCTGATATCGGATGTAAATTAATTTTATCGGAGCATAGGATCATTACTCTGTCATTTCAAGCATATCATTGACATCACATGATGTGTGCGCTTCATAGGCAGAAGCCTTTAGAGAAGGCTCCCAAAACTTCAGTGAGAGGGCAGCTATGACAAGAAAACATAACATAAACCCAAGTACTCTTGGATACTTACGATCAAGGTTTTAAATCCCACGATATAGTGATCTCCTAGTTTCTTCATTGAATGAGATACCTATTGTCCCATCCTATCTTAGTAGTGGTCCCTGTCAAGCATCCTAACAGATATCCTCCATTTCTAAACCCTTCTTTCTTTCTTTCTTTCTTTTCTTCTTTTCTTTCTTTTCCTTTTACCTTCCTTTCTTTTCTTTTCTTTTTCTTTCTTTTCTTATCCCTTTCTTTTTTTTCTTTTTTCAATTTGCTTATTCTCTCTTTTCTTTCTTCTTTCTTTCCTTTGTTTTTCTTCTCCCTTCTTTTCTTTCATTTTTCTTCTTCATCTTTCCTTTCTTTCCTTCCTCTTTCTTCTTCTTTCCTAATGTGAATAGATTTCGGAGTCCCAACCTCATCCTAGTCCCATTTTCTTATAAGAATGGGATGGAACCGCTGGAATGTCCCTCTTCCCACAAGGACACCCCCATCCAGCTGAGTAAAACCTTGCTAAATATAACTTATCTAATATTTTATCACAAATATTGTCTGACATGCAATTTACTTGATTGTATTTGCAGCAGAATGGTGGTTCATTTTGCGTTATAACTACTTTCCTTTCACTTTTTTCTTTTCTTCATGTTTTCTTTCTTTCTTTTCTCTTTCTTCTTCTCGCTGTATGTAGATAGGTTTCGGAGTCCGAACCCATCTCAATTTCTTATGGGAATAGGACAAGATGACCATGACAACCCTCGTCCCACCAGGACGCCCCCCATCCCATCGCGACATAAAACCTTGCTAACTTATCTAATATTTATCACAAATATTATCTGATATGCAACTTTTTCTTGATTGAATTTGCAGCTAAAGTATAATTCACTTGTAGTATTACTAAGAAACTTAAGAAGGTTACCAATCCGAATCCCCTTGCAAACAATCTTCTCTAATGACTGTGAGCGCAACTGCACAACCATCGCCCTATTTCACAACAAATAGGAGAGATGTCTAATATAGAAGCAGCGCACCTAGTCCACAATCATCCTAATTCACAGCTGAATGATGATATATGTCCACCACAATCTACAACTCGGATAGAAGTGCACCCAAGAGGAGGTGGAGATGATATAATGAAGATCTACTTCACGATGATTCTGTATATGATGAAGATTTGATAATTAATTGGCTTGAGGGAGTCAATTAGACATAGAACGGGCTACAGGAACTAGGTGGGACTCTCTCTCTTGATCAACATATAGGTAATCCAAGAGAGGTATCTATAAAAGGTTGTAATGCAATAAATGGTCAAATATCTTCATCAATTTTTTGGTAATAATGCTTCATGTTATATACACTTGAATTTGTTGTTAACGTACTTCTTTCACCCTCTAGTTAGCACGACATTTTAATCTATCATAGAAGGGGTTGGCCTACCATAAACATGGACATAAATGTCCGACGGAACTGGCTAATGAGAACTTAACATAAGTGAAAACCAGCTATCATGAACAAGAGTAACCAAGTAGAGAGAGCAATTACATACAGGGCATAAGAGTTGGAAAATCTTTTTAATAAGTGTGCTCCGCAGGATGGAGGGATGGAGAGTCAAAACACGGGAAAACAATTCTCCTAGCAACTTTTCTGGAAAAAAAGTGATCCACAATGTAAGCAACCACTCACTAACAACATCATGCAAAACACTATAAATAATCGTGTAATTATTATGTGTCACCTTGTTTCTTGATCATTCCTATAGAATTCATAATAACACAATTTTCTGGTCAGTACTTTATATTCCAAATTCTTTAACATTTTTCTAAAATCAACTTCAAGTTTTGTGTAGGTATCTCAAATGAGGAGTCATGCTATAGACAACTTGTGCAGCAAAAATAGTTGAATATATAATATAAAACTTTTAGTTTCTAAAAGATAGACAAATTAAAAATACCTTCCATTTAGCACCTGCAAGAAGGATTGAGTCAGAATTGAGCAAATTATCAACACAATCTTCTGATTTAGCATCCAAAATGGCCTTGGCCAAGATCTTGTCTTGATCAGCATCAAAGAGACATCCACGATCCTTTGCACTACGAACAAGTGCCTCCCATACGGAGTGACTTTTTACTAAAGTTTCACCATTCCCAACAATCCAAAGGCAGTGTCTGAAATAGAGAGTAAAGTGCAACTCTAAGTTATCACATATGAAAGCTCCAAAATTATGTAAGCAAAACTTTATAATACAAGACAGAAGAGAAAATGACACAAGTATTCCAAGCGCTAATGTACACCTGGCCCTTGTTAGAATGTATAAATCTGACGAACTGCAGATCGAAAGAACACAAATTAACAGGCACTAAAAATAAATCTGCTAAGGCAATATTTAAGGAATGTACCTTTATAAAACCTCCTCACAATTTGCAGAACAACACCAACCTCTACCATATTCTTTATGCTATGACTGACATCATCTACTTCTTCCTCCCCATGAGTGACATTTATGAATGAAAAGGGCCCAAACATAATTCCTGGAAGAAATTGTCTTTCATAAGCTTTAGTTTTGACATTTGGACCATCCAACATTTTGCCAGAATAGAACTCAGCATTTGGGAATAAGCTGATCGAAGGATGCATTCGGTACTGAACTTCAAGGAGCTGCTTCGAGATTCCTAAAGAGCTCAACCTTTGAAACAGACTCCGTCCCAAACCAGCAGCTTCAGAAACCTGTAGTGAGCAACATCAAAACACAAAAATGCCAAGTCAAACCTACATAGTAATCATTCTCTAATTGTAGACAAAAACTAAGTTGATACCTTGCTTTTAACCATTGCAGGCAACTGATTTTCATCACCTACAAGAACTGCATGCTTGAGGCCCTGAAGTTGCAAGGGTATAGCTGATTCGCATTCTTTCAATTGGGAAGCATCATCAATAATTATTAAATCCAGAGGTTGTATTTGAACTGAGAGTAATTCAAAAGAAGATGATGCTGTGCAGAAAATGAGGGAAGCATTTTGCAAACAGAATTCCCGAATCAGATTTTTCTCATGAAAATAAGAAATGTGGATGCTATCTTTAACAGCTTTCAGTAAACGAAGGCATTCACATCTGGCCTCGCAAATTAGAAATTGCAAAGAACTTTTGCATTGCCAACCTTGAAGACTATCCAATCTATTTCCTTCAAGCTGCATGAAAATTTCTTGCAGTTCTTTATCAACAAAAGATGCTTCAGAGAGCAATTTTTTAAAATTTTCAAGTTCATTCAACAGTGTAGCCATATCCTCAAATTCTTTTCTGGAAATAAATGATGCTGTTAGATGGGTACACAGATTTTTAGTGCATGTCTCAAAAGATGATAGTAGGACTCTGTATCTTCTTTGGAAAAATTCTAGAAATGTTGAAGTACCCATGTTTTCATGAACATTGGTCGTCTCATTTTCTAAGTAAAGGTGATAGTGAGACACAACATAGTTAAGAAAATCTATCATTGATGCAACAAGATTGAGCCACCCAGATGATGGATCAAAACACTCTACAAGCCTATCTACACGATAGTCAAGAAAGACTTCATGAAGATTGGTGTTGGGTATAAAATACCCACAGCCGAAGTCCTCAGCAGAATCAGCTCCAGGAGGACTCCGCCCGGACTCCTACGGGAACCGGGCTCCGATCGTATCATCAACTTCAGGAGGACTCCGCCCGAACTCCTACGGGAGCCGGACTCCGCCGACGACTCCAACCTCAAGGGGGACTCCGCCCGGACTCCTACGGGAGCCGGACTCCGTCCTCAACATCAACTGCCGGTAAGCCTTGTCCGGACTCCTACGGGAGCCGGACTTCACCTTTGACTTTAATTGCAGGAAGACTCCGCCCGGACTCCTACGGGAGCCGGACTTCATCCTCGACTCCAACGGCTGCAAACAAACTTCGTCCGGATTCCTACGGGAGCCGGACTCCACCGACAACTTCAACCGCAAGTAGACTCCGCCCGGACTCCTACGGGAGCCGGGCTCCGTCCTCAACATCAACTGACGGTAAGCCTTGTCCGGACTCCTACGGGAGCCGGACTTCGCCTTTAACTTTAATTGCAGGAAGACTCCGCCCGGACTCCTACGGGAGCCGGGCTTCGTCCTCGACTCCAACGGCTGCAGACAGACTTCGTCCGGACTCCTATGGGAGCCGGACTCCGCCGACAACTTCAACCGCAAGTAGACTCCGCCCGGACTCCTACGGGAGCCGGGCTCCGTCCTCAACATCAACTGCCGGTAAGCCTTGTCCGGACTCCTACAGGAGCCGGACTTCGCCTTTGACTTTAATTGCAGGAAGACTCCGCCCGGACTCCTACGGGAGCCGGGCTTCGTCCTCGACTCCAACGGCTGCAGACAGACTTCGTCCGGACTCCTACGGGAGCCGGACTCCGCCGACAACTTCAACCGCAAGTAGACTCCGCCCGGACTCTACGGGAGCCGGGCTCCGTCCTCAACATCAAATGCCGGTAAGCCTTGTCCGGACTCCTACGGGAGCCGGACTTCGCCTTTGACTTTAATTGCAAGAAGACTCTGCCCGGACTCCTACGGGAGCCGAGCTTCGTCCTCGACTCCAACGGCTGCAGACAGACTTCGTCCAGACTCCTACGGGAGCCGGACTCCGCCGACAACTTCAACCGCAAGTAGACTCCGCCCTGACACCTACGGGAGCCGGACGTCCTCAACATCAACTGACGGTAAGCCTTGTCCGGACTCCTACGGGAGTCGGACTTCGCCTTTAACTTTAATTGCAGGAAGACTCCGTCCGGACTCCTACGGGAGCCGGGCTTCGTCCTCGACTCCAATAGCTGCAGACAGACTTCGTCCGGACTCCTACGGGAGCCGGACTCCGCCGACAACTTCAACCGCAAGTAGACTCCGCCCGAACTCCTACGGGAGCCGGGCTCCGTCCTCAACATCAACTGCCGGTAAGCCTTGTTCGGACTCCTACGGGAGCCGGACTTCGCCTTTGACTTTAATTGCAGGAAGACTCTGCCCGGACTCCTACGGGAGCCGAGCTTCGTCATCGACTCCAACGGCTGCAGACAGACTTCGTCCGGACTCCTACGGGAGCCGGACTCCACCGACAACTTCAACCGCAAGTAGACTCCGCCTGGACTCCTACGGGAGCCGGGCTCCGTCCTCAACATCAACTGCCGGTAAGCCTTGTCCGGACTCCTACGGGAGTCGGACTTCGCCTTTGACTTTAATTGCAGGAAGACTCCGCCCGGACTCCTACGGGAGCCGGGCTTCGTCCTCGACTCCAACGGCTGCAGACAGACTTCGTCCGGACTCCGACGGGAGCCGGACTCCACTGACAACTTCAACCGCAAGTAGACTCCGCCCATACTCCTACGGGAGCCGGGCTCCGTCCTCAACATCAACTGCCGGTAAGCCTTGTCCGGACTTCTACGGGAGTCGGACTTCGCCTTTGACTTTAATTGCAGGAAGACTCCGCCCGGACTCCTACGGGAGCCGAGCTTCGTCTTTGACTCCAACGGCTGCAGACAGACTCCGTCCGGACTCCCACGGGAGCCGGGCTCCGTCGCCAACTTCGACTGCCGGTAAGATCCGTCCGGACTCCTACGAGAGCCGGACTTCGCACCTAATTTTGATTGTAGGGGACTCCGCCCGGACTCCTACGGGAGCCAGGCTCCGCCCGCGACTTCAACTCCGAGAGGACTCCGCCCGGACTCCTACGGGAGCCGGACTCCGCCGACAACTCCAACCGCAAGGAGGACTCCGCCCGGACTCCTACGGGAGCCAGACTCCGTCATCAGCCCCGACTGCTGCCGAACTTCAACCGACGGATCTGCACTCCCAGACATGCCACAATAACGGCCACGATCCTGCTCCACTTCCTACGGCAGATTCTGCGCAGCTCCATCACTCTCAGGCAGGCCACAATAACGACCACGATCCTGCTCCACTTCCTGCGGCAGATTCCGCGCAGCTCCATCACTCCCTGACAGGCCGCAGTAACGGTCACAGCACTGCTCCACTTCCTGCGATGGATACCGCGTGATTCTCCCATCCGCTGGCAAGTCGCGACAACAGACGCCGCTCCACTCCCCACGGCAGACTCCACGTGGCACACCCCGGTGATAGCCACGGGTCCACTCCACTACTCTTCGCAGCAAACTCCGCCTGACCCTGGGCAACCCACTGCCAGACGGTTACAGATGTCGCTATCAGGCTACTGCCCCCTTCGCCTATAAAAGGAGGCTCCAGATACGTTATTCGATAAGCTCTCATCTTTCATCTAAAAACTCTGCTAAATTCTCCGTTCGAGCACTCCATTCTTGTTGAGGCAGAGAACTGACTTGAGCGTCGGAGGGTCTTGCCGGAGCAACCCCACCTCCGGTTTAGACTTCCTTTGCAGGTTCCGACGGCGACCGCGACTTCCTCGACTCCAGCTTCTCCGATGCAAGCGGATTTTTGTACCAACAAAGATCATCATCAATCTTCAGGTAATTTTTGTTCCCAAACAAGAGAATATCTCCCAGTTGGTATATAGCGGTATTGTTCCTCTGCTGCCTTGTTTATTCTTCTTAGCAACCTTCAGAAGGCAAGATGTCACTTCCCATATTGCAACATGAGTTGAAGTACATGTAAGTACTTTATGTTTCATTCCCAAAACTGCCCAAAGCAATTTACTGACAATTTTAGTTTTACCAGTTCCAGGTGGTCCCCAAATAAGTTTGACTGAACACTTATGATTACATTGCATTTCTGAAATAGATCCTAGTACAGCACTAATCTGCAGATCATTCAACTCAGAAGCTCCATCCAGACACATATTATTTGTATTTCTGCTTTCTGAAGAGCATAAGACACAAGCATCACAAACCTGTCAGATCATAAGAGATAAAATGAGAAATATAAGAAAATTTTAAGAAGAATAATTAATCTAGTACAAGTTTTGAGTCAACTTGGTTACTCAGTGGATGTTCCTCGTTTGCTTTATTTTGTTGGTCTAATCTTGAGAAGGAACTAGCAAATGAAAACAATAATCTCACCCTGCCCCCACCCCACATAAAAGACCTTTGCTTTCTTTGCTTCTGTTTTTCACTCCACTATGAAAAAGTTTGCATCAAATTGTAGCCTCTGACCTCACTGGACCACCCTACCAGGTGGCTTTATATTGTTAAAGGTAGAAAAGTCACAAGAAACCCAAAAGCTAAGACCAGGTTATTTAATGAAATGATTCATTAATAAAAGTCATGGGATGCTAGGCATAGGTTCATCAGTCTGTTTAAGAGAGATGAGCGCTTATCCCACCTAATTTCACAAAGGATAATTGGTTCGTAGTAAATAGGTAAAATTTCATACCGAGGAATCAGGGCAAAGGACATCTTTGATGATAGTTAAGTTTCCAGTGGCAAGACTACCAACATGAAGAGATTTCCAAATCCGACTGTTTGTAGTTATGTTTCCCAAAAAAATCATAAAAAGAGACTCTTTCATGCCATCAGAAATTTCAATATGCTTTGATGCTCTGACTTTAAAATCTGTTGTTGATCCACCATCCTCCTCAACTTTCACAATTGAACAGAGATTAAATAAACTCCCATTTCTCTTGAGATCTGAAACAGTTTCCAATTTGATATTTGAAAGAATGAAAACATCATATGGCATTGGTTTATAAATTTCTTTGCCACCATTAATAGATTCATTCTTCCAGCAGTGAACTCTTATGTCATAGAACTCTTGGGAACTTGCTTCTTCTATAGATACTATTTCAGAATAAGGTGCATTTGAAATGGTCTCCATGCTCAAACAAAGCTCGGCTCTTGTTTCTTCCAGCAAAGGAAAAACAAAGGACCACATGTAATGACTGACCGACTGAAAGGTTTCCGGAATCTTCACAATCTGAAAGAGGGGAAAAGGGAACCAGTAAGCAATATTTAAATATAGTACAACAAAAAAAAAACAAAAGAATCATGATAAAGGGTATGCAACAAGTACATGCCATTGTGATCTACGTAAAAAAGAACATGACATTAAGCCATCACCAGCATACATGGACCTCTCAAAGCCATCAAATATTATATGGGTGAAATAGTTTGTATGTACATCCATACATACACATATATAGATGGGAAAAATGCTCAAGATAGTGTTAGGGCAAGAGCAGTTGATGCAACTGAAAACCTATAGGAGCAGTAAGTATGACACCTCTAAGATACTATAAAATAATTACATTACAAATTTACAATTATCTTCACATTTAATGACACATGTAGGGCTGAGAAATAACCAAAACCCGAAGAAACTCATCCAATCCGACCCGATAAACATCAGTTTCAGTCGATTGAAAGACTTGAATCGAGTTGAATCAGTTATGATTCATAAAAAATTCAGTTAATTTCGGTCGGTTTCGGTTTCTATATTTTTAACCCGTATGAAATCGAACCCGACCGACCGATATAGTATTTTCAATACTTAGATTTTTGGAGAATTGAAAGTTGGCAATTATGACATGTTATGTACTGACTTATGGATGTTATGAAATTATTATATCCTAATTTCTATATGAATTAAATGGTGTATTGATTTGTGATATTTAAAATCAATATTGGATCAACATTGAAGCCCAAACTGACACAACCCACCCGAACCCCTTACAAACTGTTATCTTTGATTTCAAACGGTTTATATATGATAAACAGTCGGCAGCGGATTGAATTTTCTTCAACCCGATTAGGTTCAATCGGATCAAAGTTTTCTCTCAACCCAACCCAACCCGACCCATGCTCAGCCCTAGACATAGATGCCATGGACTAGGTCTAAGTATTCCTGATTAAAGCAAGCCCAGTTAACCAATCTAAGAGAGTCACATCAACCAAACTCATTTTGCATTCTGAAAGATTCTGAAACCTTTCTAATGTCTTAACTTGAATTTTTAATGATTCAACTATTAGCATTTATATCCCCACTTTTCATAATTAGGTGGTGGGTAATTAGTATGTTTGTTATTTTTTGTCAAGGTCTTTGTGCACTGCGTGTGGTGTAATAAAATTGACATGAAGCACACCACCCAATTACATTGGACCACTAGTGCTTTTAATAAGGGGACAAACATTTAATGCCGCTCAGCTTTTTTCTGTCAGATTTTTGCTAACAAAAATATCCTTCCCTCCATAGAAAAAGAAGTAACAGTATTAGTACTTCCTGATGCTTGTATGATTTTTATGAATATATATGACATCCTAAATAATATATATGACTTTCTGTGTCTATATGACGTTCTATGAATATATATGACATTCTAAATAATATATATGACTTCTGTGAATATATATGACATCTAAATAATATATATGATATCTTGAATAATATAATATATGATTTTTATGAATATATATGACATCTTGAATAATATATATGACTTTCTATAATATATAGACATTCTGAATAATATATATGACTTTCTATGAATATATATGATATACTGAATAATATATATAGCTTTCTGATGCTTTATATGACTTCCTATCAATATATATGATATCTTGAATAATATATATGACTTTCTGTAAATATATATGACTTTCTGTGTCTTTATATACATCTTGTTGGTTATTATAACCAATAAAAATCATATAAGGACCAAAAAGCATATATATTATTCAGGATGTCATATATATTGACAAAAAATATATAATCATCAAAAAGTCATATATATAGTTCAAGATGTCATATATATTCATAAAAAGTCATATATATTATTCAGAATGTCATATATATTCAAAAAAGTCATATATATTGTTCAGAATGTCATATATTCACAGAAAGTCATATATAAATAGAAAGTCATATATATTATTCGAGATGTTATATATATTATTCAAAAAGTCATATAAGACATCAGAAGTAATAATATTGTTTTCCTTTATTTTACGAAGAAAAGGATATTTTCATCAACAAAAATCTGACAGAAAAAAAGTTAAGTGGAATTAAATGTCTGTCTCATTATTAATTATGCTATGTAGTCCGATATAATTAGATGGTGTACTCCACATCAATTTTGCTGCACCACAAGCGATGCATAAAAAATTACTCTTTTTTGTCATTTCAGATCTTGTATGCAAAAAATGCATAAAGTTTAGGATGAATTCTATCCTGTGCCCATGAAACGATAACCATGCAAGAGAGAAAAAATTATTATTGAAATAAAATTTTTTAAAAGAATATTTTAGCACTCAGCTTTTAGAGCAGTAGTTCACCTTGTGCCTTCTTGCTAGAGGTGTCAAAATGGGCTTGGCCCACAGGACCGGCCTGACCCAATCCTGAAAATGGGGTGGGCTGGGCTGCCATATTACTAGCCCAAATAATAATCGAACCTTTTGGCCCAACCCACCTCAGCCCACCTTATGCCTTCTTGCTAGAGGTGTCAAAATAGGCTTGGCCCACAGGGCCGGCCCACCCAACCTGAAAATGGGGTGGGCTGGGCTGCCAATTACTAGCCCAAATAACAATCAGGCCTTTTGGCCCCCCACCTCAGCCCAAGGGCTAGGTGGGTTGGCCGGGCTAGCCCAGTTAGGCTAATGAAAAATTAAAAAAAATCTTTAAAAAAAAGCCATCTGATTATCTAAAGAAGTAGGGCAAAATTTTTCTTTCCCCCTTCCAACCTTTGGTTCCTCCCTCTCGATCTCTTTCTTTCTCTCACAATCATAAACTACTCAGCCTTCGGCTCCTAGTTCTTCATTTGCACCACCACCATCTCGTGGCTCAACGAGAAGCACGTTGTCTTCAGCCAGGTGGTGGAGGGGATGGATGTCATCAAGGCCATCGAGAAGGTTGGATCCCAGAAAGGTAGTGAAGATAATGAAATGTGATTTGTTGTGGACATTGAATTTTACTTGATTTGGTGTGATGAATTATGGAATTGATGATGTTTGAAACTTTGAATTTGTACTTTATTAATGTTTAGATTGAATTTTTGAATTTTAGATGTTTGAATTGATCATGTTTCAACTGAGGATATTGCAAACTTGTTAGCATTCCGTATATGTTGATTTTTTTTATCAGGTTATGGTTTTTTTTAAAGATTTTGATGGGCTGCGCCAGCTATATGCTATCCCTTTTTTGACTGGGCTGGGCTTTAAAGATTTTGGTGGGCTGCGCTAGCTATATGCTTTCCCATTTTTTGGCTGGGCCTAGCCAACCCAGCCCATCAAATTTTAGGCCCTTGTGGGCTGAGCTGAGCCGGCCCATTTTGACACCTCTACTTCTTCCACTTATCCCATTGATATGTTCCACTAGAATGGTGAGAACATATCCAAGTTTTACTTCTGCTACATGCTTATCTCCAACTAGATGTTCCATCACACTTCTAACTTCAACAAGCCAATATGAGGGCCCGATCCATTAAATGATAGGCCCAAGAGTTTTTTCCTTGCATGACTTTCAAAGCATCCAGAAAAGGGAAAAAATGTTGCACATTTGTGCACATGAATGAGGGGAAGGAAGACTCCCATTGGGAGTCTTCCACTTCTCTAATCGCATCTGAGAAAAGGAACATAGGGCATGCCAAAGCCTTAGGATTTTTTATCTATAAAGGATCTTCTCCTCCCTCTAATTATCTCACCCCAAATCCCATCCATCGCTAAAGAAAAATCTTTCGAGTTGTTCATGAGCTTTCTGGAGGAATTCTTGGGATTTTTCTGATAAATTGGCCAAGAGACCTCACCGGAGCCAAGGTAACACCTAGAACTCCTCTTCCTTTCTTCCGACCTATAGGAGGGCTGTCGTTGCTCGGACTTAAGCCGGCAAACTACCATATTTGTAAAAAGAAAAGGGCATCCCCTTTTTTTCCTCCTTTCCTTCTTCCACCATTGAGGGGTCACTATTGTGCATTGGTATTTAGTCATCAGCCATCTTGAAGAAGGGAGAGAAGAGGTCCCTTCTACCTTAAGGAAGAAGATGAGCAATTTTCTCTCTCTTCAAGTTTAGTAAAACACTTCTAGGTAAACCACTATTTTATCTACCCCTTTCTAATAGATAAAGCATAACTGCTTGTCCACTCATGAAAACCAATGAAATGACCCACATCACTAGTTAGAAAGAATGTTATGTAATAATGTAATTAATATCCCTAGTGATGCCCAAACAATTGTAAAGAATCAGATACTTACTCCCTAAGTGGAAACAACATTCAAAACCTAGCCCAACAAATGATTTAGGAAAATGTTTGAGTTAAAAAAAAAAGCACCATAAATGAAGTAACATCTCATAAAACAATCAAATCCTACTCTTTTATTTCTACTATAAATCTAAATTAAACTACAAAAGCACAAGATCAAATGTCACCAGTTATCTTCCTTAAATTATATTATTTAGAAAGAGAGCTTTTTCCTCTTGATAAACACATGAAGCTCACATGCAAAAAACTAGCATGAATATGATCAAACATGCAATTTGGTGACAATGTGTCATGGAATGATAAAAATAAACCCTTTAACTATCAACAAACAAAAATATCATGTTAACAAGATATAAGTTGCAAGGATTGAAAGAGGGTACAGATAGAGATACGTGGTAACTCCAATGAAACATTTGCACCCATTTCTCCTTTGACTTCCATAAGTGAGTTCTTGATTGTAGCTAGCAAATCAAGAATACAAACTGCTAGATATCATAATGTTTTTGTCCCTTCATGAAGCTAAGCAAGATGGAAAGTTCCATTTGCTAATTTTCAGCAAGCAATGATAGCAAAAGGTTCACAAAAATTCAAGCAAAAGATTTTTCTAGTCGATAACAAAATTCACTTAACAATTTGGTTTTAATTTGGTAAAAAGGATGACATGATCATAGGCAACACTAAGAAGTCCTCTATAGATTTAAAAATAATACAAACAGACAAATGGAGGTTTAACAGACTACTTTCAAGCAATGTTTGGCATACCACCTAGAACTGCCTGCTTGGGGACCTGTATCATATTGAAACTGTTGGAAAATATGTCCCAAAGTCAATCGTTAGACGATTGTGCTCATCTTGTAAATTGTATATGAATTTTTATTAATAAAAATTATTTGACTTTTTCATTACAAATTGATCATCTTTAAACTCCTGTGTTGTAATGAAATCCTTAAGACTATTATTAATCGACAAAAGAGAATTTGTCGTTAAGTCCTTAAAAATATTCACGACCAAATGATATGCTATTATTAGGACGATAGCAATATCAAATGTAGGTTATTGTGTGCCATATAAGTTGGTTATCCTCTTAACCAAAAGTGTGGAGACACTGTTATGGCATGCAAATGGAATGTAGGAGTACATTCACATCGAACATGATCATGTGTTGAGCACTTTGCTGTCAAGAGTAGCTCGTGAATGATACGAGTATAAGTGTCCCTCAGACTTGAGACCACCGCGATGACTTGTAAGCAACTCACTGTACTTTAGTACTGGACCATCTGAGTTTCTAACTTAGTGACGAAAAGATACTGGGTGCAATCAAATACTTATCAAGTTGGTGTGTAAGTCAAGATGAAATTGACCCCTCTGAATTGGTAGGAGATATGCATCAGTGTATTTCAATTTAGCAAAATCTTGATTAGGATAATCCATGAGATGGATTTAAAAAGTTGAAATATAATGTGGTTGACTTAATTAGGATTGACAGTTAAACCCTAGGTCACCTTGAGTATTTAGATCAAGGGGATAAATTATATGGTAACCATACGCCAATAGGTTCTAGAAGGTTGCTTTGTAATACTTTGACCTATCTGATCGTCTGATCATCGTTGCTAGATTGTTACATTGATTGGTATAAGAAGTTATTCCTTTACTATCAGCTTAGGTTTGGACCTATGGGGTCACACACATTAAGAAGATTTGGTCAGATCTGATGGCTGAAGAGTCCAATTAGATTGTGACTCTGATGAAGAGTCCTACTTGGACTAAGACTGTGGGAGAGTTCCACTGGGATTGGGACTCTACCATTTATGAAGAATTAATTAGTAATTAGATTACTAATTGATACAATTTGATTGAGTAAAGAGCTTTGAAATAAGTATAACTGAATTAGATTCAGTTTGACTCAGATTGGGATTGATATGATCAAATTCGATTATAAGAAAAATTTGATCCTGATTCGATCAGAGTTTGGACTCAGCTAATTCCTAATTGGGTTAGAAATTTGATGAGATATTTAGATTTCTAATTGGATTAGATTCATTTATATTAGTGGTTTTAATCCAAATTTTATTTGAATTAGAATTGAATTAGAAATGAAGAGTACAAGTCAAACTAGGACTCTATCCTTATCTTTTGCGCTACATCTGGATCCATGCCAATTTCTCCACGTCTAATTGGATTTGGGTTGTGATTTTTGGTGTCATGAGAGAGGATCCAATAAGGGTGGTTGGTAATAGTTAATAAGTCATAATATTATTTCTTGCTTAATTCGAATGCAATCCAAATTAGAGATAAGATGCAGACTAGAAAAAGAATTTTTCGTATATGATATATTATTGATGCCATATTATTTTTTTCTCTTATTTTTCTTAAAGAATCCTTTAGCGTATGAGATTTTAGATTTCTTCTCCATGTCCTAATGATTTTTCTAAAATTTTTGAAATTCCAAAAGAAGATTTTGGCATTGATTCATGGCATCCTTCCTTGGAAAGCCCTAATTCCTAGTCTATAAAAAGGGATCCCCTCTCTTGGACGTCCCATAATCAATTCTCTTACTAATTTTTTATTTTCAGAGCCTCTTCTCCTCCTCCTCTCTTCTTCCAGATTTTTTATCACTTTAGAGCAAGGTACGTTGAATCGGTACCGTCGGTTGTTTCGATCGATCGATGGTACGGTTCGATATGATTTCATACCGTACCGAACCGATGATCCGAACCGGAAGGAAAAAAGAGAGAAATAGAGAGAGAGAAAGAGGAAGAAAAAAAAAAGAGGAGAGGAAGGAGCCGGCTGACTGGCCATCGTGGCTGTCGGAGGGTGTAGTCCATGCGTGCGGCGCCGCAGGCGTGAAATAGGGGCATCGCCCCTGTTTCGCAAATTTTTTAAAAAAATATGATTTTAAGTGAAGTCGGCAAACGATTTACCAGCTTCACGATTTTTATTTTTTTAAAAAAAATTCTTAAGTCGGCAACCCAGTTGCCGACTTCATAAGTTTAAAACAAAAAAAAAAATCGAAACAGACGATGTCTGTTTCGAAAAAGAAAAAGGGGGCGAAGCTGCGGAGGGGCTCCGCCCGCTCGACCGCCCTCAAGCCATCGGTGTCGGCTCACCGACCATCGGGAGCCTCGTAATGGAGGCACCGTCTGTCCGATAGGTTCTCCACCCCCCCTCCGAGCACTCTCTCTCTTTTTTTTGCTCTCTTGAAAGTTCTATCGGGTGATACGGGGCTCAAAAGCCCTCCGACAGCGGCAACCGGCCACCGCCGACCTTCGACGGCTCCCACCTCCCTCCCTCCCCTCCCTTCTCTCTCTCTTTCTCACTTTTCATTTTTTTTTCTTCGGTACCATCGGTGTATCGATTTTATCGATTGAATCATGCCGGTTCCCCACCGATCCGATACGAGATGGGGTGTACCGACCGATTTGGCATGGTATGGCAAACCTTGCTTTGGAGTGTCCAAGGTGCTTGTAGAAGAAGGAAGAGATCAGCTGTTGAAGTTGTTTGCAAACTAGCATCTCCGAGCCCCTGATCTGCACCAGTCTTCGCGTGAATTTTTTTATAAAGGCCAGACGACTTTGTATGGCTGCAAGTGACCTGAGAAACACCCTCTCCAATCATTGGATCAGAGAAGATTAAGATCAGAATTTATTTGGTAACGATCTCTAACCTGTTTTGATTCTTATGATAGATCTAATAGTTAGATCTAGAATTTCAGCATCAATGAGATCGTTGTGATTTTTATTTTCAAATTTAAAGCACATATTTTTTATATCAAAGATCCTGATGTGGTAGTCTAAGATTAGATCTTATACATGTGATTTGAATTAAATTATTTAATCTATTATTTTCACTGTATAAAACTTTAAAATTACATATACTGCACTACCGCATATTTTCTTCAACTGGTATCAGAGCCAGATTATTTTGATATGAATCAATATGACTTTAGATCTAATTTTTTGTTATTAGATCTGATTATTTATGATTTAGATTAGATCTAAATTATTTTATTTTTAGATTTGATTATTATTTGTTAGATTAAATATTCTGAGTAGCAAAGTACTTGGATTGGATAATCACCAGACCGTCCAGTCATATAAGCAACTAGGATTTCATGATCCTCTTCTCCCATTCAATGGGATGCTCTTCATGACGTGTAGGGGTGCCACTGTGAGATCCCATGAAGTAGAAAGTGAAAAGAGAAAACTTACTTTCTTACAAAATCTTAGATCTTGAAACCCTAGGTGTTGTTGTATGTGATGCAAGTTACAAAGATGGTTAGTTACATCTAATCTTGTTTAATCAAAATTATTTTGATTTAAAATTATTAAAATTTAGATTTGATCTAAAAAATTTTATGATCTATTGTAAAAAGTTTACATAGAAAATTATTTTCAAAATCTTAACCATGTTGATGCAAAACTTAATTGAAAATTAAGTATCAAACTGATTGGATCTAAAATTGTGATTTAGATCTAATGATATTGTATAAAACATGGAGCATGGATTAGCTCAAATTAGGTCCTCTTTAATTGGGTTAGACCTAAGGTTAGAATTAAAGAATTGATTGATCATGTAGAAAAATTGATTAAGTTTAACCAAATATTGAATTAGATTAATCAGGATTTCTCTAGTACAATAATTGTAGATGGTCAAATCCATGTCTTTGATTAAACCAAATGGACCTTGATTGTGGCTCAGTGGTTGAACCCGAATCATTGGTTGGTCAAATCAAAATTAGTTAACCAATTGGTGTCTAAGGTAAGTTTGGCATTTTGACCGATGATTTTTAATTGGGAGCGGCTTACCTATCCATTTCGATGGTATCTAAGGTAAGCTTAGCAGACCCTCCCATCGATCTCACTTACCTGGCCAATTTGGTGAACTATATTTTGATTAGATTGCTAAGTGATTCGAGTTAGTCCATGCCATTAAGGTTGATTAGTGTGACTGATCTAGGTGCAAGTTCAATCAGCATGACCTAACCCGATTCAGTGACTTGGTGAAGTCAGTGGAAGGATTGTGGTCTACTGATTGATCTTTTCTTTTCTTCTCTCTTCTCTAAATTGATTAAACCCTTTAAATTATTAGGTCTCTAAAATGAGCTAGTTATGGTGATAACTAGATCATAGCCTCCCATTAAGGTGAGTGATAATAGGTTCATTATTTCTGATTGACATTGCAGGTGCCATCCATCTGGTATTCTTTCTGAATGATGAAATTATCATTCATTATATGATGACTCTATTGAACTATCTGATGATGGTTGGGTTGACCGAGCCATCCTCGAGCCTGATCACTTATTAGATAGAATCACTGAGTAGGTTCATGTTAATGGTTTGACCTAACCGAAACTTTCAGTGGAGGCCCATCACCTACTGAAATGAAATCTAAGGTTAAATTAAATACTAGAAGTTGTTTGGAGAAATAATTGGTTGAGAACCTATCCATAGGTGTATATGGATTGACCGAGCCATCCTTGAGCCTATATGTAGTCTGTATGGATTCTAGTACCCGTTAAAAAATTAAGATAATTCTTCGAATTGGAGGTAGAGGCTACCAATTAGTATAAAATAGTAGAAGGACCTTTAGACTAAAATCCAAGTCTTTAGGATTAATAAATTTATATACTAATTAGGCTTTATATTTTTCTTGTGTGTGCAGATATGGCCTCAAACTTGTCACTCCGATCACTGTTGGATAGTAAAAAACTTACTGGATCAAATTTTGATAATTGGTATCGAAAGTTAAAGATTATCCTGGAGCATGAGTGGATCCTTTATGTGATAACGGATCCGGCACCTGAAGAGCCTACTCCTAACACCCGAAGTGCGATCCGAGATACTTATTTGAAGTGGCTCAACGACTGCATCATGATTCGTTGCATTATATGGGCCTCCATGAACGATGAGTTCAGTCGGAAATTTGAAGAAGCTTAGCCAGAGGAAATGTTACAAGTGTTGAGGGATTTTTTTGGTACTTCTGACGACGTTGAGCGGTACAAGACTAGTTGCACTATTTTCAATACCCAAATAAGGGAGGGTGCATCTATTATCGATTATGTATTGTACATGATCGAACAGATTGAAAAATTGAGCAAACTCGACTTTCCTTTGCATGAACAGCTGGGAAAGGATGCGATCCTGAACTCTCTACCCAAGTCCTACCTGTTGTTCCTCAGTCATTTTAGAATGACAAAGCCTGTAGTCAACTACCACAATCTGTTGGGGTTGCTACAGACTTTTGAGAAAGATTACCAGCTCCACAAGGAGACAGTGAATCTAATGGGAGGATCTTCTTCGGATAGTCGTCATCCCTTTAAGAAAGGAAAAAAGAAGAAGAATAAAAAGGTGCCTGGTGCTAGGAATCAGTCCCAAAAATTTAAATTCAAGGCTGATCAAAGTTAGACAGAGTGCTTCTTTTGCAAGAACCAGGGTCACTGGAAGAGGAACTATCCTCAGTATATTGATTTCTTTGATCCGAACAGGCCAAAGAAGAAGCAATCAGTTGCCGGACAAGGTATTTATGTGATAACACCTTATAACTTCTCTCTTATAGATACAATGACCTAAATATTGGATACTGAAAGCCTTATTCATATTTGTAATTCGTTGCAGGGTCTTCAGGCGAGAGATTCCTGAATGTTGGAGATGGAAGATCAGTTTCAGTTCTAGCTTTATAAACATCAAGCTTGTATTCGACTCTCAGTATATTGTTCTTAATGAGTATCATTACTATCTTAGTTTTCTTTTAAATGTTATTTTTGTAGACCTTTTGGCCAATTCCAATTATGAAATATCAATAAAGAAAAGTTTTTATGATATCATTTTGAATGGTGTTACAATTTTACGTGGACAGTTGAACAATGGTATCTATATTGTATCTAGACCTAATGTAATGTACATTTCAAATAAACGTCCTAGAATAGATGATGTTAAGGATGGTTACCTTTGGCATTGTAGGGTAGGTCATATCAACAAAAATAGGATGAATAGGTTAGCTCAAAAAAATTTTTTGATAAAAATGATTATGAATCATTACCTACCTGTGAGTCTTGTTTACTTAGAAAGATGATCAAGTCACCTTTTACTAAAAAAGATGAACGAGCCAGTGATGTGCTGAGTCTGATACATACTAATGTATATGGACCCATGAGCACATGTGCCAGAGGAGGGTATAGCTACTTCATTACGTTCACAGATGACCTATCTAGATATGGGTACGTCTACTTGATGAAATACAAGTCTGAATCGTTTGAAATATTCAAATAGTTCCATAATGAAGTAGAGAAACAAACTGAAAAAAAATATTAAAACTCTTCGATCTGATCGAGTAGGTGAATATCTTTCCAGTGAATTTCTAACATATCTAAGAGAGAATGAAATTCTCTCCCAATGAACCCCTCAAGAGACACCATAGCATAATGATGTCTCAGAAAGGAGGAATCGAATCTTGTTGGATATGATTCGGTTTATGATGGGATTTGCAACTCTGTCGATCTTCTTTTGGGGATATGCACTTGAAACAGTCTGTCTTGTGCTCAATAATATTTCGAGCAAGTCAGTTAGTAAGAAGATACTATATGAGATATGGTCAGAACATAGGTCGAATCTCTCTTACTTTAGGGTTTGGGGGTATCTGGCTTATATTAAACGATTACAAACTGATAAGCTTAGTCTTAGGTCTGATAAGCGTAATTTCGTAAGGTACCCCGAGGAAATGAAAAGATATTACTTTTACCTGCCTGCTGAACAAAAGATGTTTGTCAGCAGTAAAGCACACTTTTTGGAAAAAAAATTCATTAGTGAAGGAATAAGTGCCTCTAAAATCAAGCTTGACGAAGTTCGACGGGTAGAAGAACTGACACCAATGATTGAATCTAAATCGAATTTGATAAGATCAAACCCGAAGCCCAATGAACAAACATCCTAAAGGTGATCCGGTAAAGTACCATGTCAGTCGGATAGATACTTAGATTTCTTGGTCCGAGATGGAGATCCTATCGAACTCGATAAGAATGATGAGGATCCGATCACCTACATGAATGCCATGCAGAGGTCTGACTCTGATAAATGGCTTGAAGCCATGAGATCCGAAATAGAGTCTATGAAGGTCAATGATGTATGGACATTAGTTGATCCACCTGAAGGGGTTAAACCCATAGGGTGTAAGTGGATCTTCAGGAGGAAGATGGGTGCAGACAGGAAGGCGGAGACCTATAAAGTCTGTTTGGTTGCCAAGGATTATCGTCAGCATTATGGTATTGACTATGATGAGATATTTTCTCCTGTGATAATGCTCAAATCTATTCGGATCATGCTTGCAATAGCAGTATACTTGAATTATAAAGTCTGATAAATGGATGTGAAGACAGCTTTCCTAAATGGAGAGCTGAACGAAGAGGTGTATATGAGTAGAGTTTCATATGCTTTGGCAGTGGGTTTCATTTTGTACACCATGACATGTACGAGACCAGACGTGACATACTCATTAGGGGTAATGAGTAGATACTAGTCTGATCTAGGAGAAAATCACTGAAAGGTCGTAAAGATCATTCTTAAGTATTTGAGAAATACTAAGGACCAGTGGCTTGTGTATGGTGAAACTAGTATTTACCATACCATGCCGAATCGATCGATACATCCCGTATCGTACCGGATCGATGGGGAACCAGCACGATTCGATCGATAAATTTGGTACACCGATGGTACGAAAAAAAAGAAAAAAAATAAGAAAGAGAGAGAAAAAGGAGGAGAGAAAGAGAGGTGGGAGCCGTCGGAGGTCAGTGGTGATCGACTGCGACTGTTGGAGGGCTTTCGAGCCTCGTATCACCTGATAGGGCTTTCAAGAGAATGAAAAAGAGAGAGAGAATGCTTGGGGAAAGGAGAAGGGACCTACCGGACGGACGGCACCTCCGTCACGAGGTCCTCGATGGCCGACGAGCCGATGTCGATGGTCTGAGGATGGTTGAGCGAACGGAGCCCCTCCACAGCTCTGTCCCTTTCTTCTTTTTCAAAACAGACGATCGTCTGTTTCAAATTTTTTTTTTTGATTTTAAACTCATGAAGTCGGCAACTGGGTTGCTGACTTAAGAGATTTTTTTTAATAAAATAAAAATC
>NC_025996.2:107185402-107189327 GCF_000442705.2 Elaeis guineensis
AGTTCTACCAGAACCTAAATTATGGAAACGGGTCTGTGACTTCAACTGTAAAGGAGATTGACATCTGTTTGGATTCTAGGATATTGGGAGAGATACTTCAGTTGCCTAGTGAAGGATACTCATATATGGAACTCCCAATTAAAGAAGAAGGGATCAGAATTATCTTAGGAGAAGATTTTTCAGGAAGTTTAAACAAATTGGAAGCAAAGCTACTGTCCATTGAGATGAGGGTCCTGCATCAGATTGTGACAAAACTATTCTTTCCTAGGAGTGGTAGACATGACTTACTATCTGGCAGAGATGTATGTGTCATGTTTCATATCATCACTCAGACCCCCCTAAACCTCCCTACACTTATGATAGAGGCCATGAGAGAAACTTTGAACAGATCCAAGGCACACTTGCCTTATGGTATGGCCCTTACTAGAGTTTTTAGGAGGTTTGGAGTTAGCTGTGAGGGGGAGACACCTACCAAGCTCTCACATGTGGACACTTTCAACCAACACAGCCTACACCGAATGGGAATTACAAAGACTGTTGGTGGTTGGATCAAGGGCTCTGAAGAAAGAGCTGAGGAGAGAGCTGAGGAAAGAGCTGAAGACAGAACTGAAGGCAGAGTAGAAGAAGAAGGTCCATCTTCTCCTGTACATGATTTCAGGGCAGCTTCACCAGATACCCAGTTCATTCATGATACTGAGGCTGGCCCTTCTGAGTTTACTAGGATGCCCACACCAGTGTATCAGCCAAAGAGCAGAGCACCTCATTCAGAGTTCAGACTGGCTGACGATCAGATCGAGCATATATCTCAGCGTGTGGCTTCTTTGTTGTCTAGCCAGTGGAGTAGTACTTCTTTTGCACCTGGAGCTACTTCTTCTGATCAGACCATTACTCCCCACATCTCCACTATATTTCAGATGATTTCAGATCAGTCCGTCAGGATACAGCAGCTTGAGGATACAGTCTGGAGACTTACTGGCAGAGTTCTTGACTTGCAGGGGCAAGTCCTTGCATTGGCCCATCCCCAGCCACAGGAGTCTACCATTGAGGTCACAGACCTCACTGCAGAGGCTGGCAGGCTCAGAGGAGCACTAGAAGGTGGATATGAGCTACTGAGGAAAGAGATCAGAGGATTGAGTGAGCATGCTACCACCCAGTTCACTGCTCTACTTCAATCTGTTTCCAGAGCACTGAACGTACTTGATTCTATCAGACTCATGATATCAGCCCTAGTATCTCAGCGTTCTCAGCCACCCAGTTCATCTCGTTCTCCTGCTCGTGGCAGAGGCAGACGGGGTAGAGGACGCACTTCTGATCCATCATCTTCTCATACTATATCTGATGACTCTGATCATTGACTTATCTAGATCTTAGGAGTTAGTATCTTGTTCTAGGATCTATACCTTGGGGCCATGTATTGACATTTAGCTGGTTGAATTTTATGTATTGAAACAATTATGATTTTAATGGAATCATCTTTTACCTATATTTCTACCTCTTTGTAATGATTATATTTTGGTTATATTTCAATCTCCGATACATCTGTTGAAATATTATCTTCTCCTTATTGTTGTTTGCTATTGATAATTGCTATATTAAGGGGGAGCAAACATCTGTGAAAAACTCTAAAGAGGAAGAAATTAAAGAATATTTCAGAAAAAGAAAAGAAAGAGTTAACTATGTTTGATGATGTCAAAAAGGGGAGAAATTAAAATTAAACAAAAATTGAAATTAGACAAAAAGCAAACCCTAAATTATGAGAAAAAGGGGGAGAAATTAAATTAAAACAAATATTGAAGAAATTAAACAAATATTGGAGAAATTAGACAAAAACAAGGATTGAAAGATTAAACAAAACTTTGAGAAATTTTGGTATCGAAATTTGGTATCAGACAGAGAAATTTGGTATCAGACAGAACTTTAATCCATCAAAAGCAAAATCATGAGTACAATGCAAATAAGTATTTTTTATATATATGCTCTGATATTCAAACTTGCTTTGAAATTTACTCACCTTGAGACATCAATAAGAAATTTGTTTTACTCTGATACATCCTACAATTTCTTTCAACTTGATCTGATACATGATACATTGATCCGATACAGTGTGAAGGTTTCTCTAAAATATTATAACATTTGCTCTGATACTGTATGAAATTTTCTCTGATACATTAAAAATTTTCTTGCTCTGATACATTATAAAATCTTTTCTGATATCATTGTAAAAATT
This sequence comes from Elaeis guineensis, assembly GCF_000442705.2. Taxonomy (NCBI): domain Eukaryota; kingdom Viridiplantae; phylum Streptophyta; class Magnoliopsida; order Arecales; family Arecaceae; genus Elaeis; species Elaeis guineensis. The sequence goes on from NC_025996.2 coordinate 107,187,630, forward strand.
ATTTTTGCTCTGATACATAGAAAAAGTTATTTATCTTCTCTTGCTCTGAAATATCTTGAACTCAAAATGATCTAATACCCTTTTCAAATCTTTAAGAAAATGGACAAACTATTTTTGCATTTATATTACATGCCAAAAGAATCATACTCTTTTCAAGCATATACACCCATAATGGATTCTTTTGAAATTAATGCATTAACATAAATATTTTTGTTCATATGTTTTGTCATCATCAAAAAGGGGGAGATTGTTGCTCCTAGATTGATTTTGATGATTACAAAGCAGATTGAAGGGATACAATCAATTGAAAAAGTCCTTATGCTCTTCAAGGGCAAAATCGTAATTTCACTAAAATCCTGATTTGATAGTACCATTTGGTAGAACAAATGATTTGAAATCTATTGGTGAAAATTTTATTGTGTTTGGACTAATATTTTTGAAGTTATGAAGGTTTGAAGTGCATGAGTCGACTCATGAGTCAACTCATGGCACTATGAGCTGAATGGCACGAAAAAATTCCCATGGCACGCTGGATTTTTGGCTTGGCACGACCTGTGAGTCGACTCATGAGTCGACCCACAAGGCATGAGTCGACTCATGAGTCGACCTCTGCTGATTTGAGCCGAAAAATCCAGAAATCAGATCTTCTGGTCTGTTGCAACAGAAGTCGACTCATGAGTCGACTCCTGAAGCATGAGTCGACTCATGAGTCGACCCCTGCGACGGGAAATATCAGCAACGGCTATTTTTTTGCCCATTTTAATTGCCATTTATGCTTCCTAAAAATCCTCTAACGGCTCTTTATCTGCCTAAATTGTTTTCTCTTGCTTCTAATGCTACAAAATGCTTTAAATGATGAAAGAAATTGCAGATTAAATAGCGGATCAAACGTGAAATCAAATGTGAAGAGAAAAAGAAGAAAAAGAGAAGAACAGAAGAGAGGATCCGAAATTTGCAAGAAAAAGCCTGAGATCAACGAAATATCCATAGAAAAAGAGAGAGGATCCACAATATACCAGAGAGATTGTGAAAGAGAAAAGGAAGATCTTTCAAGGAGAGAATTCTTCACGCCTATTGTTTTCAACCTTGATCTAGAGATCGTTCAAAGCTTTCAAGAGATCTTCAATCAACAATCAACCTCTTCTCAAGCGTTCAACCGTTCATTCATCTTGAGAAAATCTGAAAAAGGGGTTCTTCATTTGAGTAAAGCTTTTATTGTTATATTTGCTCATTTAAGGAGCTGTTTTTGTATTCATCTGTGCTCTAAATATTCTTACTCTTTGTGAGTTTTTGCTCTTGTTTTTGGAGGATTTCCAAAACAAGGAAAGGTTGATCCGAACCTGAAATCGGAGTGTTTTGGGTTTGCTTGTACCCGGGAAACAAGTGTTCTAGCTTGGGATAGCTAGTGTCGGAGTTTCCGACGTTTTGTATTCGGGTTGAATACAAAGGATAGTGGATTAAAATTCCCAAGTGGGATCTTGGGGAGTGGACGTAGGTGCAAGGTTAGCACCGAACCACTATAAATCCTTGTGTTTGTGGTGTGCTTTATCGCTTTATCTTATTTCTTTATTATATCCTTGCAATACTGCTTTAGTTAATAATATTGATTTAAAGCCATTGTTTTGTTCTTCATAAGTTATCTGTTGGGCTTAAAATTTTTAGAAACCCAATTCACCCCCCCTCTTGGGTTGCATAGCT
>NC_025996.2:107189427-107267874 GCF_000442705.2 Elaeis guineensis
TCCGCCCTCTTAGGGTCGTTTAGAGTTCCCCTTTGAAACTACTCAAAATGTCTTCTGGCTCTTCTGCTCCCAGCAGTTCCGGGAGTTCTTCTGCTTCAAACCCCCAGGTCTCCGTCTCTGTGGACGAACCCGCGTTTGGGGCTTGGCTCTGCCCGGCTTTCGCACCGGGCGTCATTCCATGTTCCTTGACTTCGGAGGAACTCCTTCTGATAAGGGTTCAGTATGGAGTTTCTCCGGAGTACGACCTGGAGCTGCCAGGCCCCTCTGACTGGGCCAGTACTCCCCCTTCCGGTCGCTTTTGTTTGTACCAGGAAGCGTTCCGTGCCAGACTCCGGCTTCCGCTTCCTTCCTTTGTCGCTGCCCTCTTCCGCTTCTTGGACATCTCCCTCGCTTCTGTGGCCCCGAATTCTTTTAAGTTTTTGATAGGGTTTCTCTCCCTCTGCCACGTAGTCGAGGTTCAGCCGTCTCTCTCCTTGTTTAGGCACTTTTATACCTTCAAGCGCCATCCTTCGGCGAAGGACTGGTGGTACTTCTCCCCCCAGTTCGGTAAGAAGGGGTTGCTGAAAGGCGCCCCTTCTTCGATCCACAATTGGAAGGGGAAATACCTCTTCGTCCCTGCCCGACCTTGGAACTGGGCCTGCCCCCTTGGGGCTCTCTGAGGGATTCTGTCCGCCGGGCTCCCAGCCTGGGGGAGGACGACCTCCAGGCTGCCCAGAAGCTTCTAACTTATCCCGCTCCTTCCCTTCCTAATCTTCTGAGGGAGCAGCTTCTTTTCAACATCGGCCTGAATCCTCAGGATCCAACGAGTATTCATCTTTTACCTTATCTTTTCTTTTCATGCCTTCCTTCTCATCTTATCTTTATCACTTCTTCCTTCTTCCCCTGTTTCTTTCTTTCTCTCTCTCTTTCCCCCCCCCTTTTTTTTTTTTTGACTGATTGGTTTGCTTTCTTTTTTCTCTTTTTTTTTTTTTTTTTTTTTTTTTTTAGGAATGGACGTCGAAGCAGCGCGGATGCTCGCCAGGGGCATGAGGGCCCATAAGAGAAAGGGCGCTGCGGCCTCCGGATCGGCGAAGAGGGCCAGGGTGGAGGAGACGAGCTTGGCTGCACCCGTCCAAGCGGCCCCGGCCATCGACATTCCCTCGGACACCGAGCCAACGGCCACCCGGGCCTCCTCGAGGAGTCCGCCGACCGGGGCCCCCGCTCCGGGGGTTCGCCCTACGGAGGGGCCCACCGCGGGGAAAAGAAAGAAATCGGTGGTCCGGAGGGCGGGTAGCCACCGAAATGCTGTAGACGAGTCCCTTTGCTCCGAGGAGGGATCGGAGAATCTCTTCAACGATAGGGACCTGATCAGGCGGTTGATCGACGGCTGCATTCTGTCCGACGTCGTGGAGAGGATCGACCGCGCCGATCCTGAGCAGCAGGCTTGGGACTCTTTGGGGTCCTTCCTCGAGGTAAGCGGATCTTTATTTACACGACTACTCGACCTTTGTTCTAATTCTCTATCCATCCTTGCAGATTGGGCACCAGCTCTTCGCCTATATCGAGGTGGTGAGCCGCATGAGGAGGGACATCCTCGAGGTGGAGGAACGCTGCCAGGCCGAGGTTGCTCGCCTCCAAGCGAAGACGGCTGAAGTAGCCGCCCTCCAGGAGGCCCTGGAAAGAGAGAAGCAAGCCCGGGAGGAGGTGAGGCAGTCCTTGGAGGAGTCGGCGAGGAAGGCGGAGGCCGAGGTCGCCCACTTGGTCGAGCAAACTCCGATCCTGGTCTCGGAGGCCAGGGCCCTTGCGGTGGAGGAATTCAAGGCCTCCACAGAGATGAGGGACCTGAATGTCCAGTTCGGCCAGGAGACATACATTAAGGGGTTCGAGCTCTGCCAAGAGAAGGTGGCCAGAAAATTCCCAGAGCTCGACCTCGACTTCCTAGGCGAGGAGTCTGAAGACGAGGCCGGCCCCTCGTCTGCCGCCACTGCGGTCGCAGCCCCCGCGCCGAGTTCTCCACCTCCCGCCCCTGAGGTCTGAGACCTCTGATCTTGTACCCTTATTTTGTCACAATTTTTTCTTTCTGTTCGTCTTCAAAATTATTCAATCAATAAAGTCGAATTTCTTGTTGTGGACGACTTCTCCTTTCCCCTCCTCCTTCTCTCTGCTTTTCTTCTTGCAATGAGTCGTTCTTTGATGCTTTTACCTTCCGATGGCAGTGCCCTACAGAAGCACTCCCCTTGCCTCTGAGGGTCCCGCTGAAATCGACAATCCAGTGGTTGAAAAAGGAGGTCCTTCACCTGACAAAGAAGTTGAAGAAGACGGAAGGCGAGCTCCGCAAATCGAGAGAAGGCCATTCTGAAGCCGCCGCTGAGGCCGCCCACTTTCGGAGTCTCCATGTGAAGGCGATCATGGATTACAGCCGGAGGAAGGCGAACTTCGCAAAGGAACTCGAGGAATGCAAGAAGAGCACCAGCGATCGAATTTGGGCCCAGAAAGCCAGGATCAGCGCCCTTAAGGTGGAATTGTCAGCTGCGAAGGGGAAGATCGGCCAGCTGGAAGGAAATTCATCCCGGCTCTTGGCCCGAGTCGATGATGAGTAGAGGTGGTCGCAGAAGGTCTCCGACCTTCAGAAGCAGCTTCAGGACGTCGAGGTGAGCCACGACGTGCAGCGGGCTAGCTGGCGCAGGCAGGTGAAAGAGTATAAAGGGAGATTCCGGATGGTGGCTGACGAAGTCGTCCGTCTCCAGAGGCAGCTGGCTAACAGGGCGCAGCTTACTTCCGCCCAAGATTTTGAAGAGCTCCAAGCCCTAAAAGGCACTGTTGAAGGGATTTCTGTCTCCCTCGGGGAGAAGACAGCCGAGCTGCAACAAGTGAAGATCCAACTTTCACTTGAGCGGCGGGCTGTCGCAGACGCGGAGGCGGAGTCCGAAGTTTTGAGGAAGAGGCGTCGAGAGATGGAGGCTGAGAGCCAGCAACTTCGTCGGGCGCTCCAGGACGCGCTGCGAAAAAGGGAAGAGCTAGAAGGAGAAATAGAGAATCTGAGGCAGTCCTGGTTGAGGGACGAAATAGATAACTCTAGGTCGGAGGGAGCAGGGCCTCCTTAGAGCTCTTTTTGTCTTTCTGTCTTATCATGTAGTTACTTCCTTTTTGTCGTTTTGCCCTTCTTTCCTTGGCCTTCCTGGCTTTGTAGTGTGTATATCGAAAATGGAAAAAAAGAGCGTTTTGCGTTATCTCGTCCGTGCGCTGCACTAATATCGCTGTCTGCTGAACCTTTCTTGCCATTTGACTTGTCTGATGTAGACGTCGTTGGGAGAGGGCTTTTTCTTTTTATCTGATCTTGTTAGCCGGTCAGGTTTCGCCACCATTAACCCTTGCTGCAGAAGTCGTGGATGGAGCCCGACTCTCGTAGGAGTCCGGCTGAAGTCTTCCTTGGCATCGTGGACGGAACCCGGCTCCCGTAGGAGTCCGGGTGAAGTCTTCCTTGTGGGTGGAACCCGGCTCCCGTAGGAGTCCGAGTGAAATCTTCCTTGTGGGCGGAACCCGGCTCCCGTAGGAGTCCGGGTGAAGTCTTCCTTGTAGGTGGAACCCGACTCCCGTAGGAGTCCGGGTGAAGTCTTCCTTGTGGGCGGAACCCAGCTCCCGTAGGAGTCCGGGTGAAGTCTTCCTTGTGGGCGGAACCCGGCTCCCGTAGGAGTCCGGGTGAAGTCTTCCTTGTGGGCGGAACCCGGCTCCCGTAGGAGTCCGGGTGAAGTCTTCCTTTGCATCGTGGATGGAACCCGACTCCCGTAAGAGTCCGGGCCTTCCATTTTGCTCGAGCCGATGTGAGGTTCTCCTCCCGTTCCTGGCTTGGCTGTGAGGGCGCGTTAGGGCGCTGTAAGGCCTCTCCCCCCATCCGGTCTAAAAGAACCGAGCCTTCGACTTTGCTCAAGTTAGGACGAGGTTCTCCTCCTATCCCTAACAGGGCTGTGGGGGCGCATTAGGGCGTTGTAAGGCCTCTCCCCCATCCGGTCTAAAAGAACCGGGCCTTTGACTTTGCTCAAGTTAGGGCGAGGTTCTCCTCCTGTCCCTAACAGGGCTGTGGGGCACATTAGTGCGTTGTAAGGCCTCTCCCCCCATCCGGTCTAAAAGAACCGGACCTTTGACTTTGCTCAAGTTAGGGCGAGGTTCTCCTCCTGTCCCTAACAGGACTGTGGAGGCACATTAGGGCGTTGTAAGGCCTCTCCCCCATCCGGTCTAAAGGAACCGGGCCTTTGACTTTGCTCAAGTTAGGGCGAGGTTCTCCTCCTGTCCCTAACAGGACTGTGGGGGCACATTAGGGCGTTGTAAGGCCTCTCCCCCCATCCGGTCTAAAAGAACCGGGCCTTTGACTTTGCTCATGTCAGGATGAGGTTCTCCTCCTGTTCCTGAAATGGCTTGGTTTTTTGGAGGGGTCATATCCAGTCGTAATAAATCCATGCCAGATGGGAAGAGTACGTTAAATAGAAAGGAAATAGATTCAAGGTGAAATTGTAAGTGATACATTTATAGGTTTCCCGCTCCTCCTTGAGGCCCTCCGGTGATGGAGTCGATGGTCCCGATGGGAGGCCGATCCCCGGGTTGCTCCTCCCTTCTCGACGGTTCAGGCTGTGGAAGGGCTCTTGGCCGGTCTCCTCTACCCTCAGGCCTGCGGCGGATGAATCTGTCGAGTCGACCTCGCCGAATGAGCTCCTCGATCTCGTCCTGGAGCTGGATGCATTTCTCTGTGTCGTGGCCGTGGTCGCGGTGGTAGAGGCAGAACTTGTTGGGGTTGCGCTTCCCGGGGTGTGTGCGCATCCTCTCCGGCCTAGGGAGCTGCTCCCTGACCTCCATTAATACCTGGGCCTTCGAGACGTTGAGGGGGGCGTAGTTGCGGAATCTCCCTGGTGGGGAACCCCACCGAACCCCGCGGTCCGGGCTTCTCTGCCTGCGTGCCCGAGGTGGAGTATGGGCGCACTTATGTCTAGGAGGGGATCGAGAACGCGGCCGGGCTTTCTTTGACCTTTTCTCAACTGCAGGCTTACTCGAATCTCCCGCTTGCCGCTCCCTTGCTGTCTCTTCGTCCTTCATTTTGAAGGCTTCTTCCGCTCGGGCGTATCCCTCAGTCCGAGCCAGTAAATCAGCAAAATTCTTGAGGTACTTCTTCTCCAGGGAGAACAAAAGATCATTCTTCTGAAGGCCACCTTTCAGGGCGGCCATGGCAACTGATTGGTCCAAGTTCCGGACCTCCAACACCGTGATGTTGAAGCGGTTGACGTAGGCCCGTATGGACTCCCCTTCCCTCTGCTTGATATTGATGAGGGACTTCGAACCCTTCCGGGGGCGCCGGCTGCTGACAAAATGGGCCACAAATTGGTGGCTCATTTGATCGAAGAAAAAGATGGTACCCGGTTTCAAAGCTGAGTACCAGTTCCTCGCTGCTCCCTTCAAAGTAGACGGGAAAGCCCGGCATAAGATGGCGTCAGGAGCACCGTGAAGCAGCATCATCGTCCGGAAGGCCTCCAGATGATCAACCGGGTCCGAAGTCCCGTCGTAGCTTTCGAACTGGGGAAGTTTGAAGTTTGGCGGGATCGGTTCCTGCATGATCATTTGGGAGAAGGGAGGGTCAGTACAAATATCCTCACCATAAGCGGGGGGCGCGTGGCGGAGTTTTTCAATCCGTCGGTTCATCTCCTGGAGCCTCCGGTCCAGAAAATCCTCTCGACTTCGAGTCTTGAGGGTCCTCTGGCAGAACGGGGGCAGGGATCTTCCAGGGGTGGAGTCGTGGTCCGATTGAGGGCTCTCTACCCTCGGATTTGTTTTCTCGAGAAGGACGGGGTGGCTGGCCCAGGTGGCCTGCCCCACCGTCGGGTTCTGGCATTCCAGAGATGCCCTTTCCGGATGTGCCGACGCCTGCGGTTGCTGCTGCTGCATTGCTTGCACAGCTTCGACGAGGCCTCTGACCTGCTGTGCCAGCAAGTCAAATTGCTCCGCACCGACCGCCACCGCTGGAGGAGGAGGAGGAGGCTGAGAAACAGGAGGGGAGGCTGGAGCCTGAGATCTGACCGCGGAGGCCGTGGACTGTCGTGTGGATGCCTTGCACGGAGGCATCGAGTGTGGATCCCGCGGGAGAAAATGAGGAGCGGGTGTTGGAGAGACGATCGGAGGCGGCTCCGTTGAACACTCCTTTAAGAATAAGGGTACTGCGAAGACACAGCCCTTCCTCTAGCGCCAATCCTGTTGGTGCAAAAATCTGCTTGCACCGGAGAAGCTGGAGTTGGGGAAGCCGCGGTCGCCGCCGGGACCTGCAAAGGAAGTCTAAACCGGAGGTGGGGTTGCTCCGGCAAGACCCTCCAACGCTCAAGTCAGTTCTCTGCCTCAACAAGAATGGAACGCTCGAACGAAGAATTTAGCAGAGTTTTGAGATAAGAGATGAGCCTATAGAATAACGTATCTGGTCCCCCTTTTATAGGCGGAGGAGGCAACGGATTGATGGCGACATTTGTAACCGTCTGGTAGTGGGCCGCCCATGGTCAGGGGAAATTTATTGCGAAGGGTAGTGGAGTAGACCCGTGGCTACTGCTATGGCCTGCCACGTAGAGCCTGTTGCAGGTAGTGGGGCGGCGTTTGTCATCGTGACTTGCCAGTGGATGGGAGAATCGCGCGGTATCCGTTGCAGGAGGTGGAGCAGGATCGTGGCCGTTTATCGTAGCCTGTCAGGTAGTAATGAAGCCGCGTGGGATCCGTCGTAGGGAGTGGAGCAGTACTGCGATCGTTACTGCGGCCTGTCAGGGAGTGGTGGAGCTGCGCAGAATCCGCCGCAGAAAGTGTAGCAGAATCGTGGCCGTGATTGTGGCCTGGGAGTGCAGATTTATCAGCTGAAGTTCGGCAGTGGTCAGAGTCTGCCCCCACGTAGGGGTCCGGGCGGAGTCCTCCTGCAATTAAAGTCAAAGGGGAGGTCCGGCTCCCGTAGGAGTCCGGACGAGGCTTACCAGCGGTTGATGTTGAGGACGGAGCCCGGCTCCTGTAGGAGTCCGGGCGGAGTCTACTTGTGGTTGAAGTTGTCGGCGGAGTCCGACTCCCGTAGGAGTCCGGACGAAGTCTGCTTGTAGTTGTTGGAGTTGAGGACGAAGCCCGGCTCCCGTAGGAGTCCGGGGGGAGTCTCCCTGCGATTAAAGTCAAAGGGGAGGTCCGGTTCCCGTAGGAGTCTGGATGAGGCTTACCAGCGGTTGATGTTGAGGACGGAGCCCGGCTCCCGTAGGAGTCTGGGCGGAGTCTACTTGCGGTTGAAGTTGTCGGCGGAGTCCGGCTCCCGTAGGAGTCCGGACGAAGTCTGCTCGTAGCTGTTGGAGTTGAGGATGAAGCCCGGCTCCCGTAGGAGTCCGGGCGGAGTCTCCCTGCAATTAAAGTCAAAGGGGAGATCCGGCTCCCGTAGGAGTCCGGACGAAGCTTACCAGCGGTTGATGTTGAGGACGGAGCCCAGCTCCCGTAGGAGTCCGGGCGGAGTCTACTTGCGGTTGAAGTTGTCGGTGGAGTCCGACTCCCATAGGAGTCCGGACGAAGTCTGCTCGTAGCTGTTGGAGTTGAGGACGAAGCCCGGCTCCCGTAGGAGTCCGGGCGGAGTCTGCTCGCTGTTGAAATTGTCGGTGACGGAGCCCGGCTCCCGTAGGAGTCTGGGCGGAGTTGTCATGTAGTCGATTCCGCTGAGGACTTCGGTTGTGGGTATTTTATACCCAACAAACATAAATTTGTATTACTAACATATCATTTTGATTTCTTTTAATAAAGAGGGTTGTATCTACATTACCTCTTGAAAAACTATTATTTAGTAAAAATTTGCTTAGCCTATCATACCAAGCTCTAGGTGCTTGTTTTAATCCATATAAAGCTTTATTTAATTTAAAAACATGATTAGGAAAAGCATGATTTTCAAATCCTGGGGGTTGTTCTACATAGACTTCTTCAGCAATATATCCATTTAAAAATACACTCTTGACATCTATTTGAAATAATTTGAATTTCATAAAGCAAGCATATGCAAGTAGAAGTCTAATGGCTTCTAATCTAGCAACAGATGCAAAGGTCTCATCAAAATCAATTCCTTCTTCTTGATTATAACCTTTAGCAACCAATCTTGTTTTATTTTTTATTACATTACCATGTTCATCTAATTTGTTCCTAAAGACCCATTTTGTGCCAATTATTGAATAATTTTTAGGTCTTGATACTAAAGTCTATATATTATTTCTTTCAAATTGATTAAGTTCCTCTTGCATTGCATTAATCCAATTATGATCATTTTCAGCTTCTTCAATAGTTTTTGGTTCAAGATGAGATACAAAAGCACAATGATTAAATACATCTCTAAGTGAAGAACGAGTTTTTACCCCATGCATAGGATCACCAATAATTAACTGCTTAGGGTGATTGTGAACATACCTCCATTCTTTGGGTAAGTCATTTGTACCTTGAGGTTGTTCTTGAATTTCTTCACCTCTCTCATCTTGTTTGTCTTCTTGTTCCTCGTCCTCTTGAGTTGTTAAATCTTTCAGAGTGATCTCCTTCATTCCTTTTATTAGAGGATCTGCATCATCAACACCCTCATTCTTCCTTGAAGGAAGATCGTTAGATTCATCAAAAACAACATGTATGGACTCCTCTACTACTAAAGTTCTTTTGTTAAAAACTCTAAAAGCTTTACTAGTGGAGGAGTAACCAAGAAAGATCATTCATTTGATTTTGCATCAAATTTACCAAGTCTTTCTTTGCCATTATTTAGTACAAAATATCGGCAACCAAAAATATGAAAATATGCAATATTCGGTTTTCTTTCTTTCTAAAGCTCATAAGGGGTTTTCTTTAAAATTTATCTAATCAAAGCACGATTTAAAATGTAACATGCTGTGTTAATTGCTTCCACCCAAAAATATCTTGGAAGGTTGCTTTCACAAAGCATGGTACGGGCCATTTCTTCTAAAGTTCTATTTTTCCTTTCAACTACCCCATTTTGTTGGGGTGTCCTAGGAGCAGAGAAGTTATGGTCAATTCTATTTTCATCACAAAAGTTTTCAAAGTCTTGATTTTCAAATTCTGTTCCATGATCGCTTCGAATATTTTGAATTGAAAATCCTTTTTCATTGGTGACTTTTCGATAAAATTTAGTGAAAATATGAAAAGTTTCATCTTTGTGTGCTAAAAAGAAAACCCAAGTAAAATGAGAGTAATCATCTATAATTACAAAACCATATCATTTTCCTCCTAGACTAGTGGTTCTAGTTGGTCCAAATAAGTCTATATGCAAAAGCTCTAAAGGTCTAGAAGTTGAAATAATATTTTTGGATTTAAATGAAACTCGTATTTGTTTACCTAGTTGGCATGCATCATAAATTCTATCTTTTTCAAAATTTAGTTTAGGCAAGCCAAGAACTAATTCTTTCTTAATTAATTTTGAAAGAGAATGCATGCTAATGTATGCAAGTCTACGATGCCAAAGCCAACTAGTCTCATTAACTTTAGCATTCAAGGATACTAGGCATTGCATATTTATTTTGGCTAAATCATTTAAATCTACCATATAAACATTGCCATGTCTATGTCCAATAAATTTAATGCCATCGTTAATAGGACTAGTTACTATGCAGACGGATGATTCAAAAATAACTTTATACCCTTTATCACAAAATTGACTAATGCTTAGTAAATTATGCTTTAAACCATTAACTAGCAAAATATTTTCAATGTATTTGGAGGGAGTGATACCAATGTTACCTATCCCGATGATCTTTCCTTTGTCATTATCTCCAAAGGTGACCATCCCTCCATCCTTAGCATCAAGCGTGATGAATTGTGATTCATCACCAGTCATGTGTCTCGAGCATCCACTGTCAAGATACCATTTTCTGTTTCCTCCTTGGGATGCTAGACACACCTGCAAGCAAAAGTCAAGTTTTTGTTTTAGGTACCCAAGCTTTCTTGGGTCCTTTTTGGTTAGTCATAATGGTTCCTTTTGGAACCCATATTTTCTTTATAGTTGAGTTTGCAGATTTGTTAAAGAAGCAAGTGTATGACTTATGTCCTACTCTACCATATTTGAAACAAGTAATATTGGTAGACTTGTTACTTAAAGAATTTACATAAATATTTTTCAGATATTTTTGTTTCTTCAAGGGGTTATAGTCAAGTCCAGCCTTATCATATACGGCTTTTTGATTATCAAGAATCATATTGAGTTTGTTTGAACTTAAGGTGAACTTATCTACTATTGGTTTCAGCTTGGCAATTTCATTTTTTAAGCTTTGATTTTCTTGAAGCAAGGTGGATTTTTCAATTGAAAAGTTTTCAGCTTGTTTCAGTAAGGATTGATTTTTCAATTTTAGCTCTTTGTTCTTCATCCCTAGTTTCTTTAATTCATCAACTAAATCATAGAATGCTTCATGCAATTCTTCAAATGTAAAATCACTAGGGGTTTCGAAAATTACCTCATTTTCGTGTGCCATAAGGCACAGGTTGGCTTGTTCGGTTGAGGTTTCCTCATCGAAGCTTGAATCATCACTCGCACTCCATGTGGCCATCATGGCCTTCTTCTTGAACTTCTTGGGACCTTTCTTCAGTTGTGGATATTCGGATTTGAAGTGTCCCGGCTTCTTGCACTCGTAGCAGATAAGGGATTGGTCTTTCTTTTTTCTTTGCTTTGTTCCCCTTTTGTGAATGGCCTCTTTCTCATCCCCTGTTTTCTTTTTCTCAAAAATTTCTTGAATCTTCGGGTGATGAGAGCCATCTCTTCATCCTGTTTTTCATCTTCAGTGTCATCAGTTTCTTCATCAGGAGGAGCTATGGATTTGAGGGCAATGATTCTTTTCTTTTTGACTTCTTCCTCTTGATGTTGCTTCATGCTTAGCTCATGAGTCATCAAAGATCCAAGAAGCTCTTCTAGAGGTAGAGTGTTCAAGTCCTTGGCTTCTTGGATGGCAGTCACTTTGGCTTCCCAAGTTCTTGGCAAGGACCTGAGAATCTTTCTTACAAGCTCACTGTTAGTATAGGACTTACCAAGACTCTTCAAACCATTAATGATATCAGTAAAACGAGTAAACATTACAGTTATGGACTCATCATGTTCCATTTTAAACAATTCATATTTATGCACAAGCATATTTATTTTAGACTCTTTTACTTAATTGGTTCCCTCATGGATTACTTCTAACCTATCTCATATTTCTTTAGCAGATGAACAAGTAGAAATACGATTAAATTCATTTGCATCAAGAGCACAATAAAGTACATTCATTGCTTTAGCATTTAATTGGGCCATCTTCTTATCAACCTCATCCCATTCTTTCTCGGATTTGGTTGATTCCTCACCATCTATAATTTTAGTGGGTGTGTGAGGACCGTTCACTATGATACTCCACATAACATAGTCGAGTGCTTGTATGAATATTTTCATCCGAGCTTTCCAATAGGTGTAATTAGACCCATTGAAAAGTGGAGGTCAGTTGGTGGATTGCCCCTCGGCTAGAGAAGTACCGACGTGGATTGCCATAGATCTTTGGCTCTTTGATTGTTTAGATTAAAGACGGACTAGAGCACCGGGCTCTGATACCACTTGTTGCCCAGCTATGCAACCCAAGAGGGGGGGTGAATTGGGTTTCTAAAAATTTTGAACTTAACTAATGACTTATGAAAAATATTTGTCAATAGCTAAATGAATGAGGAGAATAACCTTAATTCAAGACTAATTGCCAAAAGCAAGAATGCAAGAAAATAATGAAGAGTTAAAGAGAAGCAATTATGCACACCACAAACAAAAGGATTTATAGTGGTTCGGTGCCAACCTTGCACCTACATCCACTCCCCAAGCTCCTACTTGGGAATTTCAATCCACTAAACTTGTATTCAACCCGAATACAAATATCGGAAACTCCGACACTAGCTATCCCAAGCTAGTCCACTTATTTTCTGGGTACAAGCCAACCCAATACACTCCGATTCTAGGTTCGGATCAACCTTCCCTTATTTTGAAACCCCTCCAAAACAAAAACAATCACTCATAATGAGTAAAATAATTTATAGCACAAATAAGTATAAGAAAAGCTCCTTTAATGAGCGAATATAACTTTAAATATACTTTACTCAAGAGAAGAAGCCCCTTTTTGGATTTCCTCAAAGTGGATGGAGAATTGATTGAGCGCTTGAGGAGTTGGTGAGCTTGGATTGATGGCTTCTTGAAGGCTTTAAATGAGCTCTTGATTAGGGCTGAAAAGTTGGCTTGAGAAATCCTTTTTCAAATTCTCTCTTTTGAATGCTCTTGAATGCTCTCTTGAATGCTCTTCTTTTTCTTTTCAATCTCTTGCTTTCTCTTCTTTTGTTTTCTACCTTTTGAATCTTTTTATAGCTTTAAGAAATAGAGAAAAATATTCTAGGCTGAAAAAGAGCCGTTAGACCACATTAAATGAGCATTAAAAGCACTTAAAATGGGTTAAAAACTAACCGTTGCGGAAAAATCCCGTCACAGGGGTCGACTCATGAGTCGACACATGCCTCAGGGGTCGACTCATGAGTCGACCTCTGTTGAAGCAACCAGAAAATAGGGTTCTGTAATTTTTGGCCTAAAACTGCAGAGGTCGACTCATGAGTCGACTCATGCCTTGAGAGTCGACTCATGAGTCGACTCACATGTTGTGCCAAGCCAAAAATTTTGTGTGCCAAACTGCTCATTTTGCCATGAGCTGACTCATGGGTCGACTCATGGATTTCAAACATGCATAACTTCAAAAATACAAGTCCAAAAATAATAAAATTTTTGCCAATAGATCACAAATCTTTTGTTCTACCAAATGATACTATTAAATCAGGGTTTTGGTAAAATTATGATTTTGCCCCTGAAGAGCACAAAGACTTTTTCAAAATAAAAAATATTGGTACCCCTTCAACTGCTTTGTAATCATCAAAATCAATCTAGGGAGCAACAGCATCATTGTCTGGAAGGCCTCCAGGTGGTCAACCGAATCCGAGGTCCTGTTGTAGCTTTCGAATTGGGAGAGCTTGAAGTTTGGCGGGATCGATTCCTGCATGATCATTTGAGAGAAAGGAGGGTCAGTGCAGATGTCCTCACCATAAGTAGGGGGAGCGTGGCAGAGCTCTTCGATCCGCCGGTTCATCTCCTGGAACCTTCGATCCAGGAGGTCCTCTCGACTGCGAGTCTCGAGGGTCTTCTGGCAAAGTAGAGGTAGGGATCCTCCAGGAGTAGAATCATGATCAGATCGGGGGCTCTCCATCCTCGGATTCCCCTTGTCTGGGAGGACAGGACGACTGGCCCAAGTGGCCCACCCTACTGCCGGATCTTGGAGCTCCGATGACGTTCTTTCCAACCCTGCACTACTTCAGTGAGGCCTCTGACCTGCTGAACCAGCAGGTCGAACTACTCCATACCGACCACCATTGTCGGAGGAGGAGCCTAAAAAACTAGAGGTGAGGCTGGAGCTTGAGATCTGACCGCGGAGGTCGTGGATCGTCTGGTAGATGCCTTTCGGGGAGGCATCAGGTGGAGATCTAATAGGAGAAGGGGAGGAGGATGTCGGAGGAGATGACTGGAGGCAGTCCCGTTGAGCACTCCTTCAAAAATAAGAGTACTGCGAAGACACACGCCCTTTCTCTAGCGCCAATTCTGTTGGTGCAGAATTCCGCCGACGTTGGAGTTGTTGGAATCGAGATGACCGTGGCTGCCATCGAAACCTACAAAGAAAGTCTAAATCGGAGATGGAGGTGCTTCGACAAGACCTTCTGACACTCAAGTCAGTACTCTACTTCAACAGAAATAGAGGGCTCGAGTGGAAATTTTAGCAGAATTTTGAGATAGAGTTTTTGAGCTTAGAGAAGAACGTATCTGAGCATTCCTTTTTATAGACGGAGAGCGTAACTGCTTGACAGCGACATCAGTAATTGTCTGGTAGTGGGCCGTTCAGAGCCGCCTGGAGTTTGTTACGGAGAGTAGTGGCGTCAGGGGTCGTTCAGAGCCACGTGGAGTTTGCTACGGAGAGTAGAGTGGTGTCCATTGTCGTGACTTGTCAGAGAGTAGTGGAGCCACGCGGAATCCGCTGCAGAGAGTGGAGCAGGGTAGTGGTCATTGTCGTGACTTGCCAGAGAGTTCGGATCTGTCAGCTGAAGCTCGGTTGGGACATCTGATGGAGCGGAATGGCTCTCTATCCCATCGATTTGGGAGAAGCTCGGATGGAGACTTTTCGTTGGTGAAGCCCGACAGGAGTCTGATCGCTAGAGAAGTCCTTCTGGGATTTATCTGATGTGGAAGCTCGTCTGAAGATGATCCGTCGGAGAAGTTTGGTTTCATGAAGGGTCTGGCGGGAGGTCGGCCGGTGATGGACTTTAGATGGCGTTGGGAGATTCGGCAGACGTCGGAGGCGATCGATCATTGTAAGAATCTAGCTGCCAGAGTCCATCCGTTGTAGAAGCTCGTCCGATATCCATTCGCTATGGAAATTCGATCGAGGTTTGGTTCTTGCAGAGGGCTGAAAAAAGACTGCTTATTGTAGAAGCTTGATCGAAGGTCGGTTATCGTGGGAGCTAGGAGTAGCGATCTGGCCGGTGGGTCCTGTCCCGCTGTAGAAGCTCGTTTGGGATCCGGCTACGAAGAAACTCGACTGAAGTCTACCTATAATGGAAGTTCAGAAGAGGCGTGTTTACAGTAGGGGTTCGAATGAAATTTGCTTACAGTAGAGATCCAGAGTAGACCGCCCGCTGTAGGAGTTTGGAGTGGACCGCCCGCTGTAGGAGTTCGGAGTAGACCGCTCGTTGTAGGAGTTCGGGGTAGACCGTCTGCTGTAGGAGTTCGAAGTAGACCGCCCGCTGTAGGAGTTCGGGGTAGACCGTTCGTAGTAGAAGTTCGGCTCTCGTAGGAGCTCGATCAGAATCTTGAAGGTGGTCGACCATCGTAAAAACTCGGATGGAGTCCGATCTCTGTAGAAATCTCGTTGTCGAAGAAGCTCGGATATCGATGGAGTCCGGAAGGAGTTCGGAGAATAGTTGGTCACTGTAGAAAGTCGGCTAGCAGTGAGGCCTAGAGAGCCTTTGGAGCGGCACGGTAGATGGATGGAGAAGCTCATTGTCGGAGAAGTCCGGAAGCTCGGACAGCGGAGTGGTTCAGAGAGACGCCACACAAGGTCGGAAGCCGGAGAAGCTCTGAAAGGATCGGTCTTTTACAAACTTCGACCGGGGGGGGGGGTATTTTATATCCAACAATATATACTGCACTACCGTATATTTTCTTCAGGAACATGCACGAAAACACTATTGTACCATGATAAAAGTGAGAAAAAAAGGGTCTCAAAAGCTGTCTCAATATGGATATGTATCATACCAAACTAATTGTATAGTACCAAACAATTAAGGTACAAGTATGGTACCCAGTACCAAGATCACAGACCTTGCTTTCTAGCATGGTCATTGTTCGATACAAAGGATTTCTATGATGCCAACAATAATATGAAATCAATAGTCAATAATCATAATATGCTTACATTACTTTCTAGGAAGGAAAATTTACAAAATGCAAGACCTGCTGCTAATAATGGTTTCTTGCGAAAATTCAGGCCCCTCAAAAAGCTTGTCTAAGAAGTATATAAAATTATCAGATGATTGTATGTCATCCTTCTCACAAGGGCTATAATCCAGGTTTGCACAATTTAACAAAAAATTATACTACCTAATCAAAGCTTAAGAGAAGACATCATGCTTTTAGGATAAACACCATAACTTGTGAGGGAAAAAATGCATTCAGCCATCTTCAGATCATCTTGGCCAATGAAATGTACAGCATTGTAATGCCATTAGATACAATCCTATGGTTCTGAATAGCTCAAAATGCCCCAAAGCTTTAGTTTATTGACAATGAAGAAGCAATAAAGATATATACAACCAAGTCTTCCATAAGAACAAAACAAACTGAGATTAGTAATGAATACAAGAAGCAGCTTCATTGGAGCAAGCAAACTGATAGATTCTTATGGGTGTTTTTACCGGATGAGAAATGTTTTGTCAGTAAATTAAGCCTCATCCATCATACTACATAGGCTTTGCAGCTTATGTAGTCACATGGACTAAAAGAAAAGATATCATGCTCAAATCTTCTGCTATACTAGACATTTCCTAGACGAATATAAGAAGTCGCATGAATGATGAACCCAGCGAAATGCCCTTTATCTCCTTGCTGCAAAGGACCCGATACACCATCTACATGACAATAATACCCTGACATGAATACAAACTTTTAGTAGCTCGGGACATAAGTTCTAAAACAAAACAAATTTAACGTTATTCAGTCCAGTCCACTCCACCCCATGTGGTTGACTTAAACGAAAACATTCATGACCACGTCGATCAAAGGCTTATGATAGACTCTGTAGTCTTACTCAAAAATAAAAAAAATAAAGAAACCACCTTTCCATATTATAACAGCGGGACCTAAAATAAAAGGAAGCACATGAACAGAGGGCAGGGCCAAACCTGGTGCTTGTAAAGATCTTCATTAGATATGTCCTCGAGAGACAAGAAAACACCAAATCCAACAGGTCCGGGGGCAGCTTTACCCTGCCACCACCTTCGCTTCCGGCCCCAACCGTTTCGTCCACCTCTGTATCCAAACAAAGTATAGAAAGAACACAAGCAATTAGTTAACTTGCTATATATTAATAACGCCTTCGCTCACCTCCTCTTAGCACATAACTCTGTCACAGCGTACCCATTTTGTGGTTCTACGTGGTCTCTTCGTGACTTTTCCTTCCACTTTGACTGAAGTGGAGAAGAAGAAGGAAGAGGGGAGGAGGGTCAAGAGGAGCAGAAGATTAGAAAAATGGATCTCAAAACTCTTCTCAAGGAAGAAAGGAATCAGGAGCCGAAAAGAAGCTAAAAGGAGAGAGAGATGGGGTGGTTATGCCTTTGGGAATTTGAAACATGCTTCCCGGTGCTCGAGTCATGTTCATTAATTAAAGGTGGTAGAAGTATCGTCCCTTCAGTTCGTCTGACACCTCTACCGAGATGATCTCATACAATAAGATCCGTAGAAAGCATGGGACGATGGAATTCACTTTACACTTTTTGGGTCCTAAAGGAGACTATCATATTCCTTAACAACGAAGAAATTAATCAATTTTATGCGAAAAATATTATTTTTTTATTTTTTTTTGGTAATAAAAAAATAATAAAGAAATAGTATTCTTCGCATAAAATTGATTAATAATCGATTCAAGCAGCCAAGTAATTTGCCAGCTTTGGTTTTTTTTTTTTTTTTTTTTGGTAGTAGCCAGCTTAGTTCAATCTGACTACCTGATTCAATCTAGTGGATCAAATGGGGCTGAACTATGAACTTTGCCAACTCGAATCCGACTCGTGCACAATTAATCTGGACTGGACCGGCCCATCTAATATGACCCTAATGGAACCTAATTGTGTTTGAAAGCATGGTTTTGCTTGGGACATGCAGTAAATTTTTTCCTAGATTTTTTAGCTACAGGTAACTCTAGTACAAAAACTTCGGATGGTCTCGGGGTACTTAGACTACTCTGGGTTTTATAGTGCTACTAATTTTTTATCCCATATGTTGCACGTGGATTATAAAATCACATCATTGATTATATGATAAAAAATAATTTATTAAAAATATTTTAGATGAATAGTTAGAGCATGTCCATTCATATTCTGAAGATGCAGACTTTAATCACTTAATTAAATAGACATAAGTTGATTTCATTACCATCTATTAATGATATTGTTGGTGCAAAAATCCGCTTGCGCCGGAGAAGCTGGAGTCGGAGAAGTCGCGGTCGCCGCCGGGACTTGCAAAGAAAGTCTAAACCGGAGGTGGGGTTGCTCCGGCAAGACCCTCCGACGCTCAAGTCAGTTCTCTGCCTCAACAAGAATGGAGTGCTCGAACGGAGAATTTAGCAGAGTTTTTAGATAAGAAATGAGCTTATAGAATAACGTATCTGGGTCTCCCCTTTTATAGGCGGAGGAGGCAACGGATTGATGGTGACGTTTGTAACCGTCTGGCAGTGAGCCGCCCATGGTCAGGGGAATTTATTGCGAAGGGTAGCGGAGGAGACTCGTGGCTATTGCTATGGCCTGCCACGTAGAGCCTGTTGCAGGTAGTGGAGCGGCGTCCGTTGCCGCTAGCTGTCAGGGAGTAGTGGAGCCGCGCAGCACCTGCCGCAGGGAGCGAAGCAGAATC
Organism: Elaeis guineensis; assembly: GCF_000442705.2. Lineage (NCBI taxonomy): Eukaryota > Viridiplantae > Streptophyta > Magnoliopsida > Arecales > Arecaceae > Elaeis > Elaeis guineensis. The sequence continues at coordinate 107,207,636 of NC_025996.2, forward strand.
GTGGCCGTTGTCACAGCCTGTCAGAGAGTAGTGGGTCCGCCGCAGGGAGTGATGGAGCCGCACGGAATCCGCTACAGGAAGTGGAACAGGATCATGGTTGTTATTGTGACCTGTTTGGGGGTGCGGATCTGTCGGTTGCAGCTCGGCAGCGATCGGAGTCTGGCCTCTATAGAGGCCTGGGCGGAGTCCTCCTTACGGTTGGGGTCGTGGGTGGAGCCCGGCTTCCTTGAAAATCCGGGAGGAACCCTCTCGGATCTGAAGTTGCGGGCAGAGCCCGGCTCCTATAGGAGTCCGGGCGGAGTCCCCTGCAATCAAAATCAGATGCGGAGTCCGACTCCCGTAGGAGTCCGGACGAGGTCTGCTTGTAGTCGAGGATGAAGTTCGGCTCCCGTAGGAGTCCGGACGAGGCTTACCAGCAATTGACGTTGAAGTCGGAGCCCGGTTCCCGTAAGAGCCCGGGCGGAGTACACTTGTTGCTGAAGTTATCGGCGGAGTCCGGCTCTCGTAGGAGTCCGGACGCAGTCTGTCCGCAGCCGTTGGAGTCGGGGACGAAGTTCGGCTCCCGTAGGAGTCCGGGCGAAGTCTCCCTGCAATCAAAGTTAAAGGTGAAATCCGGCTCCCGTAGGAGTCCGGACGGGACTTACCAGCAGTTGACGTTGAGGTCGGAGCCCGGCTCCCGTAAGAGTCCGGGCAGAGTGCACTTGCTGCTGGGGTTATCGGCGGAGTCCGGCTCCCGTAGGAGTCCAGACGAAGTCTGTCTTGCCGTCGTTGGAGTCGTCGGCGGGGCCCGGCTCCCGTAGGAGTCCGGGCGAAGTCCTCCTGCAATCAAGGTTAAAGGTGAAGTCCGGCTCCCGTAGGAGTCCGGACGGGGCTTACCAGCAGTTGACGTTGAGGTCGGAGCCCGACTCCCGTAAGAGTCCGGGCGGAGTGCACTTGCTGCTGGGGTTATCGGCGGAATCCGGCTCCCGTAGGAGTCCGGACGAAGTCTGTCTTGCCGTTGTTGGAGTCGTCGGCGGGGCCCGGCTCCTGTAGGAGTCCGGGCGAAGTCTCCCTGCAATCAAAGTTAAAGGTGAAGTCCGGCTCCCGTAGGAGTCCGGACGGGGCTTACCAGCAGTTGACGTTGAGGTCGGAGCCCGGCTCCCGTAAGAGTCCGGGCGGAGTGCACTTGCTGCTGGGGTTATCGGCGGAGTCCGGCCCCCGTAGGAGTCCGGACGAAGTCTGTCTTGCCATCGTTGGAGTCGTCGGCGGGGCCCGGCTCCCGTAGGAGTCCGGACGAGGCCTTCCTTGTAGCTGAAGTTAAAGGTGAAGTCCGACTCCCGTAGGAGTCCGGACGGGGCTTACCAGCAGTTGACGTTGAGGTCGGAACCCGGCTCCCGTAAGAGTCCGGGCGGAGTGCACTTGCTGCTGGGGTTATCGGCGGAGTCCGGCTCCCGTAGGAGTCCGGACGAAGTCTGTCTTGCCGTCGTTGGAGTCGTAGGCGGGGCCCGGCTCTCGTAGGAGTTCGGACGAGGCCTTCCTTGTAGCTGAAGTTGTTGGTCGTCGAGGATGAAGCCCGGCTCCCGTGGGAGTTCGGGCGGAGCCCTTTGAGGTTGGCCTTGTTGGCGGAGCCATCGATTCCGTGGAGGACTTCGGCTGGGGGTATTTTACACCCAACAGATATAATGCTTGCATTTAATACTGGAAGAATGGTTAGATATGAGAGTCCTGATACGTAGCATATGAAAAATTGATTTTGATCCACATAACATTCATGGATGAAAATTTACTACTGATGTGAACAGCTTATTTGACCATTCTATTTTCTCTCATTTTTTGATTTCAATATCATCCATTAATGACATGATGCTTGTATTTAATACTGAAAGAATGGTTAGATAGAAGAGTCCTGATAAGTAGCATATAAAAAATTGATTTTGATCCATATGGCATTCATGGATGAAAATTTGCTGCTGACATAGCTTACTTGACCATTTCATTTTCTCTTACTTTCTGCTTTCATATATATATATATATATATACACACACACACACACACATATATATATATATACACACATATATACATATATATATATATATATATATATATATATATATATATATATATATATATACATATATATATATATATATATATATATATTACTTGACCATTTCATTTTCTCTTACTTTCTGCTTTCATATATATATATATATATATATATATATATATATATATATATATATATATATATATATATGTATATATGTGTATATATATATATATGTGTGTGTGTGTGTGTATATATATATATATATGTGTGTGTGTGTGTGTGTGCGCGCGCGCGCGCACACATATATTAGATTACTCATATTTTGTGATAAAAATTTATAATTTATCTATGAAACCTATGAACTTGCATTTAGTTATTTAGAATGAGAATCATGTCCAATGCTGGATCATCATGAGAGCAGCTGAATCGATGCAGTGGTTGCTATTATCAATATGGGTAAATAAGAGTTAATTAAAAAGTCTTATTACTCATTTGGTTTATAAAAAGAAATTTTTTCAGAAATCAACTTCGCAAGGAGTAATTTTTTAGAAAGTTACTTTCTAAGAGTATAATTTTGATATATTTGATTGATTATGAAAATGTGGTTTATTTCAGAATAGCTTATATTTAGTTAAGCATATATTTTTTAAAAAAAATTATATAAAATAATTATTATATCTTTAATAAATATAAGATCATATTTTTTTGCTCATAAATTTTGTATAAATAATAATATTATATTATATTAATATTAATATAATAATATTATATTATAATATAATATTAAATCATAATAATTTATTATATATCAACCATACCATAGCTGATCCTGAAAAGTAAAATACTGCTCAACATAGAAGAGATTGAAAGGTTTATTAAGCATGAAAACAAAAAAAATTCCATTACACATGGCATTCTGAAGCTATATGATGGATGATCTCATCCATGAGTGTAAATAATTTTCTATTACTCATAAAATATGATTTTTATTTAAAAGACAAGTTTGGAGGAAGCACTATGACAAAGTTAAAGTGGTTGACAATCAAATTTGATACCTACAAGAAATACCTTAATCATAAGATCAAACAATATCTAAAAGAGATATCAAATATAATAAGAAAATTGAAGCAAGCTAGCCAAGTCCTCACAAATGAGTAGTCAGTTCAAGCTTTAATCTGATCTCTTTCTGATAGCAAGGAGTATTGCAGCTTGTCTTCGATGAGGTAGTCGGCTGGAAGCCGAGTTGTTGCGCATGAGTACCAAGCGGTAGAAAACCTACAAAAGAAGTCCACTTGCAAGAAGTTATCCGATGGGGGACCCTTTGATACTTAAATTAGCTGGAGAAAGGGAACGGTTAGAGAGCCAAAATGAGAGCTCAAAATAGCAAAGTATTGTCCAGCTTGATTTTGCATGTCTGGTCCCCTTTGCTTACCAATATTTATAAGGCTAGGAAAGTTGTTACTATGCAACCCCTATCCCTGAATACTCGGAACATGGGAGTTATGAAATTTAATAGACGGTTACCTTATTAACTGCCGTTAAAGCCGAGTAATGGGTTGCTCGTGGGCGACTATTGCGTTCCACATCCACATGTAGTTAATGCTCATGTCAAGTAACTAGGCATCATGCCTCTAATATCGATAATCAAGTCGGCCGCAAATCGAGGAGAGCATTTCGCTTACTAGCAGTTCTAGATTTTGATTAGCAGATAATACTGGAGAGCTAGGTCAGTCATGGACCGATATAATATTTAACTCAGATAATAATAATCTGCTGCCATATGTTCAGGTGATGATGGGGTTGGACTTATGGTGAGGTCGGACTTATGATGAGGTCGGTCTTCTTAGCTGTCAGCATTTTAATGAGATCGGCTACCTGATGAGGTTGGCTTTTTGATGATCTCGATCTTTTGATTAGATGGGCCTTCTAATGAGATCAGTCTTCTGATGAGATCAGCCTTCTGATGAGATCGATTTTTTAATAACCTCAGTCTTTTGATAAAGTCGGTTCAGCTTAGTCGGTAGAACTTAGTCAGTCAAGTAACGAGGATCTACTTTAATACTTTTCCTCCAACTCTCAAGTCTGATTATGTAGCCTTAATCAGACGAAAGGAGTTATCCGACATGCAGATCGAGTTGCTTTGTCTGAGGATCTTCATCTCTGAAAGTCATATATAGCCATCCTGTCATTTTGAGGAGAGAGTCATTGTTTTGTAGAATATCTCATCGAATTTGAAGCATAGTTGTTGCATCGGAATATAGTCATAGATCATTCCGTCAAATCGAAACATAGTCATAGATCATTTATCGTAGATCATTCCATTGAATTGGAACTTAGTCATAGATCATTCCGTCGAATCGAAATATAGTTGATCAGAGAAAGTTTTATTTCGGATCATTGGATCTTTGGTCAGTCAGGAACAAGCCAACTAACCACAACTTTGTTCGCCTGAGCCTATGTGCAAACCATAGCTTATATACTTGCAACCCTTGGGTCATAGTCGGTATGCTTGTGGTTGTCAAAACTTATGGCTCCGTTAATCGGGTATCAGCCAAAAAATATTTTATCAGGTACTAGTCGATGATGCAATTATTTGGTCGGGTGCCAAGCGATCAAGTTGCTTGATAAATTTTTGAGTATTTAAACTGTTCGGCATAGAGTTGTAGAATATATGGAGTTTGGACTCCTCATAGATTTTTCTTGAAGAGAATGATGTCATCATTTGGGAGAGCTTTCCTAGTCATCTACCTCCCATAGTCTCAGTCCTGTCGAGATCATAATCGATTCATCGTTTGGAGGAGCTTTCCGAATCGTCTGCCCCCAGAGTCTCGATCCCGTCGAGATCATGTTGATCACATATGCCATAAGTTGAGTGTGAGTTTCTTCCTTGGGATGCGGCTGTGGTTGAGGATCAGCAGGCAGCTGCACAGATCAGTCCCATAGGTATTTTTTGAGATATCCCTGCCTTATGAGGGCCTTTCACCGACTGGGGTCATCGAAGGTAGTTCTCCCCCTCTATCTCCATAAGAATCTCTGCACAAGGAGTGGTTAAAGGAGTGTAAGAATTATACCTACAGTCGAAGTTTTTAGGCTTCAGACTTGATCAGGAAGGTGGAGCCTCATTCTTAGTGCAGGTTCGGTTGGGCCCCGTAGAAGTTTCTTCCTTCTTGACTTTTTCTTCTAACTTTTTCCCTCGAATTGGTGCCGATTAGTTGCACCCTCCATGATGCGAATGTATTTTTGCACATGCTCAAGGAGCTCGGTGTATGTCTGGGTCCTTTCAAAAACTGGCAAAGTTCCCACTAGCAGTCTCACTCTAGTTTTGGGTTACATCGATTATGGATCGATGTCCCATATGACAAGTCGGTAGATAGCCGAACTGATCATAATGCTTTATCAAGAGTCAATTCAAATTAGCTCAGATCAATGTTTAGTTGAGCTGAGTTGAACCAAATCGGCATTCAACTGATCTGACCCAGAAGTAGACTTTGATTCTCGATGATTCTCCTGATATTGCCATGTGTCAGAGATGGCTTTCTAAAAGATTGTCCTTCAGCTTTCTGGTGAGATTTGTTGAAGGGAAGGAGACTGTCAGTTTCCAAAAGCTACACATGGAGCGTGCTGGGAGTCAGGATGTGGTGACCATCGAACGGGTCGATAACTTGTCCGACAAAAATATCGAGTTGAATAGCGGGACAAAGAATGGAACTGGTGAGTGTGCCAGGAAGGTGCATCATGTGGTGCCAGCTCTTTCGATCGCTGTTGCTGTTGCTGCATCTGTTGGAGACTATGGATAACCTTCGTTAATGTTTTAACTTGCTGCACCAAGATAGTAAATTATTGTTGATCCACTGTAACCATTGATTGTGAAGCACTAGGCTCCTCGAGGGTCACTGGAGGTGCATCACGTCATGATGAGTATTGAGTAGAGCTTGTAGAAGCATGCTAGGCTCTCATCTTGGCCATTGTGGTTCTTGGAAGAATATTCTTTTCTCTCCCTACCTAACACCCCAAACCGTTGCCTGAGTATCGAGCGGCAGGAAACCTACAAAAGAAGTCCACTTACCGAAAGTTATCCGACGGAAGATCCTCCGATGCTTAAGTTAGCTGGAGAAAGAAAACAGCTAAAGAGCCAAAATGAGAGTTCAAAATAGTAGAATGTTGCCCAGCTTGATTTTGCATACCTGATCCTCCATTGCTTATCGATATTTGTAGGGCTAGAAAAGCCATTACCATGCAACCCTCATCCCTGAATACTCAGAATGTGGGATTTATGGTATTTAATGGGCGGTTACCTTATTAATTGCCATTAAGATTGAGTAATAGGTCGCTCGTGGAGGACTATTGCACTCCACATCCACATGTACTTAATGCTCATGTTGAGTAACTAGGCATCATGCCTTTGATGTCGATAATCAGGTCGGCTGCAAACCAAGGTTAGTTTTTGCTTACTAGTAGTTTTAGATTAAGTTGATTAGGAAATAATACTGGAGAGGCAAGTTGGTCATGGGTCGATGTAATATTTAACTTAGATAATAATAATCTGCTATCATGTGTCTAGGTGATGATACGGTCGGACTTATAATGAGGTTGGTCTTCTTAGCTGTCCCCCTTTTGATAAGGTTCATCTCTTGATGAGGTCAGCTTTCTGATGACCTCAATCTTCTGATGAGGTCGGCTGATAAGTCATATATTTTTATATTTATTTTAGGTATCTTTGATAATTAATGGTGCTAACATCTTCTAAAAAATCTAATTTTATAATTAAATTGACTTTTCTTACAAAAATAAATAATTTCAAAAAATATGAAATTAAAGTATATTTATGAAAAATAGATATCGAACTGATTGATCAATTTAAGCATCAAATAATTTCACACTCATTAAAAATTTAATAAAAAATTTAATTTTTATTTTTTTTCTAATTTTGTAGGAACAAAATCCGAGCAAAATCAAGCAAAAATATCCAAAAATTAATTTTAAAAAGCCTTTGGTGCACGGTGGACCGGTCGCTCGATCTATGAGCAGTACACAGAATAGGGCATGGCTCACAATGCAGTTCATGAGCCACGGCATGCCAGGTGTACATGCGGTGTAGGGGAATAATGCCATCAATCTTTATTGTGGTCCACAGGTGAGCGGGCTAATTTGCGCTGATCAATGATTGAGGCTGGATTTTGCATGGGATCGAATGGCTAGCATAGCTCAATTCTATATACTTTGATGGTGGCCCACTCTAAGTGCGTAATTCGATGGCTTCAAGCAATCCTGAGCGAGATCGGATGGTTTTGGTCATTGTCGTTGGGAGAACTAAAGCTGATTTGTGCTGATCAACAGCCCAAATCAAATATGATGAGTGATTGGATGGCTGATATCATTTCTGACTATGATAAGGATATAAGCAGTAATTTTTGATGAGATCTCGTGCATCCAAACACAATCCGATGGCCAGAAATGCAAGATGTAGGTTGAACACATTTTGGAGGGATTTTGGGACTCCATTTTCTACCAAAAAAAAATGAAAAATTCATCTATAAATAAGAGGATCTAGGAACAAGAGAAAAAATAAAAAAATATTAAAAAAATAAAAAAATAAAAAAAATTAAGAGAAGTGTAGGGATCCAAAGAGAAGAAGGAGAGAAGCTAGTTCACTCCACGGAGTATGAAGGAAGAAGGAGAGGTCGTCAATCATCTTTCCAACGAGGCTGCATCGATCAACTTCAGATCTTTGTTATAGTTTTATTTTATTATTTTTTTTAATTTTTTTAATTAAACTTTACTTTCAATTAATGTAAAATTTATTTTTATTATACTTTTAAATTTTTGCTCTTTATTTTATTGCAAGTAGATGCTAAGATCAGTTAGTAGATTTTAGTATCAATTTATTTTTATGCTCTTTAAATTTTTTTTTTATTTTTATTATAAGTAGAAGCTAGATAGTAGATCTTAGTACTAGATTTATTTTTTATATTTTTAATTTTTAATTTTTGACTTAAATTATTTTTTTAATTTTTTTTCTTTTATAAAATCAAAGATTTCAAATCAAAACATTACCTTCTCTGTGGATTCGATCTGACTTGCTACTCTTTACATATTTTTAATTTTTATTGAAGTCAAATTTAATTTGATAATCATGGTGTTCTAACAACAACATCACAATATTATCAATTTTTAGTGTCGTTGCCGGGGAGGGCACCAATTTTAACATTTGATTTCCTTGATTTTCTTATGAATATAGCTTACTAATTTTTTTTGATTTTTGATTTTTTTTGCAAAAAAAAAAGGAAAAAAAAGAAGGGTGAAATATTTCAAGTTGGTGAGATCAATCCTAACCTTAAACTATTTTTTTAGTATTAATTATTATTATTTTTTAAAATTAACATAAAATTTATCCACATAAACATAATAAAAATTACATGACAAGAGTAGAAACTTAATTTTTTAGAAGCATTCATTATCTTAGATTTACTTTTGATGATCGCTGGAGACAAGATAAACTTTCAAATTTGATTAATTTTATGCGTATAATTTAGTTGCATAAAACTCCTTGTTTGAAATTGGTTGTGCATATTTATCTCAAATTAGCTTAAGGGCAACACCGATTAACAAGATAAGATGGAGATTTCATCACCTTTTCTTAGTCTAAAAATAACCAACCAACATCCATCATTAACCCAAGCCTAATTAAAATTCAGTAGATATTGACCCCTAAGATCAATTGAGTTCAGTTAGAGTATTATGGTGAAGTCAAGTACAAAGTAAGTTTGGACTCACCCCTAAAACTAGTGTCTAAGGTAAGAGATTATAAAGGCTAAGCCTAAGTAAACTCGTGGTTATTTAATTGGTTCCATTAGCTTACCTAGCCAATCCAATTGGTGTCTAAGATAAGCAATGGGGGGACTCCTACAACCCCACTTCTTATCTGGCTAGTTGAAAGAAATGAGAATAGATCCAACTTGCATCTAGGCTGAGCCACTCTACATCGAATTGTTAGGTCTAAGAAACCCATAGGTGTCCTAGATTTAATTGCTTGCTAACTTGATTGTAATTAATACTTAATCATAACTAATTCTTCTCATCTATCGTCTCTAGGTCTAGGGCTTTCTTAAGGTTCTCACCTTTAGAACTTCTCTCTTTCTTCCTTTTTTCCTTTCTTTCTCTCTCTTCTTTAAAAAAAAATCTGAACCACACACATTAGTGTTTGCACTAGTTTGTGCACGATAGGAGATCTCTTTATCCTGATCTAGTTGAATCTAATCCTAAAATTGAACGGCTGATCTACATTAAACCTGAAAATCGAATGGCTAAAAACCCTAGAGAACCACTTAGGCAGATAAAGGAATATTTTATTCTTTTCACCTATAACCCATCGACTTGTATCTACTTACCTGATATTCCTATAAGTCATTATGAGATCAAATCGACTACAATCTAGATGCTCCCATCTTTCTATGGGAACACCAACAAAGATCCTTACAAGCATCTAGATGAGTTTTTAAAAATCTGTTTCATGATGAAGATTTAAAATTTTACTGATGATGCACTTAGACTGACCCTATTCTCCTTATCACTTAAGGATAAAGCCAAGTACTGGCTTGGCATAATAGAGAGATTGATAGAACTTGGGATAAAATGTAGCATGAGTTTCTTAAGAAATTCTATCCCATAAGTCGAACCAACACCATGAGGTGAGCTATCACTAGATTTACTCAACTTCTAGAAAAATAAATTCACAAGTCATGGGAGACACTTAAGGAACTTCTTAAAAAATACCCACATCATGGTCTATCTAAGTGGCAAATTGTTTAAGCCTTTTATGAGGGTTTAGGTGACCAGTATAGATAGATGGTTGATGCATCTTATGGAGGTGCATGCATGAGTAAGAGTGAGGATGAACCCTATACCTTGTTTGAAATCTTGAGTGAAAACTCGATCAACCATGCTTCATTATCTTTCTATGAAAGATTGATCTCTCACCAAAAGCGGGCAAAAATTTTTGAGATCAAACAAACAGACTCTAGTTCTAAGGTTGACTTGAACCTAATAGCTCAAAAATTAGATAAAATCGATCTTCTTGCCCAAAAGTTAGATCAATTCCTAACCCTAGATCAACAATCTTCTGCGCAATACACACCACCTTTCAATTATCAGGAGATCTGTTCTATCTATGCTAGTCTAGCCTATCATATGAGTGAATATCCTACGACTACACAGTTTCTATCTTTTATCCAAGAATAAGTTCAAGCTGCCGAAAGTTACTCCAACAATGTCAAAGACCTATTCTTAAATACATATAATCTAGGTTGAAGGAACTACCCCAATTTTTTTTGGAGACTCCAACAGACTCAGGCTCATATCCAAATTCCTCCTATGTCAAACTTCCAAAATAAGCTCCAGTACCAGAATTATGCCTATAATAGAGGTCAGCCTATCCAGCCACCATATCACAATCAATCATCATACCCACCTCCTCAATAGATCAATCTAGCCGATGATAGGTTTAATCAACTCCAACAATTGATTATGATCCAATAGCAATCTATCACCAGATTAGAAGTACAAGTAGGACAGTTAGCTGAGTCTACCATGAAGAGAGAACCAGGTCAACTGCCAAGCCAACCGATACCAAATCTCAAGAACAACCTATCCACCCACCAACCATCTGGACCTCATCATCAATCCAATGTCTCACCTAAGAATCTCCAATTTGAGAATGTCAAAGTAATTTTTGAGTTTAGAAATGGTTGGATTCTTAAGGACCCATATCAAGACCAGGTGAGAGAGGCTAGTACTGATGCTAGCCAAAATGAGAACTTGGAGGACGAGGTTAGTATTGAGACTAATCCAATGGAAGAACCTAAGCCCAAAACTGATACTGATGCTGGTTGTAATCTAAGTAAAGAAGACAAAGAAAAGAAGAGAGCGGATGAGTTACCCGAGATGTATAAATCAAGAGTCCCATTCCCTTCAACCCTAGAAGCCGGTTCTTTTCATAAAAAGCAAGGAGCATACAGTGAAGAACTAATAGAATTGTTTAAGTAAGTTCACATTAATCTATCCCTCCTCGATGTGATTCAACATGTTCCGACTTGCGCTAAATTTTTTAAGAAACTTTGCATCCAAAAGGGTGAGTCACAAACCACAAAGAGAATTATGCTATCTGAGGATGTTAGTGCAGTCCTGTTGAATCCATTACTTCAAATAATGAAAGACCCTGGTGCTCCTTTGATTTTATGTATTATAGGAGGTATCATCTTTGACCGAGCCTTATTAGACTTAGGAGCTAGTGTGAACCTACTTTCAATCTCGATTTATGAATAGTTTGGGATAGGAGAACTGAAACCCACATCGATTATTTTGTAACTAGCTGATAGATCTGTAAAGATGCCATGTGGTCTGATTGAGGATGTCATAGTCAAAGTAAATACATATTATTTTTTAGTAGACTTTCTCATACTTGATATGGAACCATCCCAAGAGCTAAATTAGAATTCTATAATTCTAGGTCATCCATTCCTAGCTACTGCCAATGCCATATCAATTATAAAATAGGAGCCATGAACATTTCTTTTGGAGATCAAAAGGTGAGAATCAATATTTTTAATACCTCAAAATATGCTCAAAAGGAGGAAAGCTGTTCTGTAATTGATCTGATAGATTAGATAGTTGAAATCGATTCCTCCTTAGATTTAATGGAAGATGATTTTCTGGATGAGTCCATTGAAGAAATCCAAAATCAGGAGGTGAATGCCTTGCTTGATTCACCTCATTCATCACATTCACTACCTTGGTCAATGAGAATTGAGCCCTTACCTAAGCTACAAACTGAACCACTACATCCTTCAATTCAGGCCCCACCATAACTTGAATTGAAATCTTTGCTTGAATCACTTAAGTACATGTTTTTAGGACTTGAGAAAACTATCAGTAATCATTGCTTCTAACCTAACCCTGAGCAGGAAGACTAATTGTTGAATGTGTTGAAAACACATAGAGAGGCCATAGGTTGGACTGTTGTTGATTTAAAAGGTATTAGTCCATCAATATGCATGCACCATATTTATACAGAAGATAATACCAAACCAATCTGAGAGATGAAAAGACAACTCAACCTGAATATGCAGGATGTAGTCAAAAAGGAGGTAATTAAATGGTTAGATGCTGATATCATTTATCTTATTTCTGACAGCCACTGGGTGCGTCCCACTCAAGTTGTTCCAAAGAAATCTGAACTCACGGTTGTCCACACCGACCATGGAGATCTAGTGCCAACATGACTTTTTACTGGGTGGCATGTCTGTATAGATTATAGAAAATTCAACGCAGCTACCTGTAAAGATCATTTTTCCTTATCCTTTATTGACCAAATCTTGGAAAGACTAGCTAGCTAACAATATTTCTGCTTTTTAGACAGATACTTAGGATACAATTAGGTAGCCATCTATCTAGGAGATCAGGAAAAGACCACCTTCACATGCCCCTATGGAACCTTTGCTTTTCATAGAATGCCTTTCAGAATGTGTAATGCACCCGCGACCTTTCAAAGGTGCATGATGTCAATATTTTTGGATATGGTAGAAGATTTTTTAGAGATTTTTATGGTTGATTTTTCAGTCTTTGAAGAATCCTTTGAAAGTTGTCTCAACAATTTGAAGAGAATGTTAAAATGATTCATTGATACCAATCTAGTTTTAAGCTAGGAGAAGAGCCATTTCATGGTTCAAGAAGGAATCATTTTAGGGCATATTGTATCAAAAAGAGGATTGAGGTTGATAGAGCAAAGGTTGAACTGATTTCTAAACTTCTTTCACCCACTTCTGTCAAACAAATCTGATCTTTCCTTGACCATGTAGGATTCTACTGTCGCTTCATTAAAGACTTTTCTAAAACATCCCATCCTTTGTATAATCTGCTCACTAAAGATGTTCTTTTTAAATTTGATGAAGAATGTCTTAAGTTTTATGAGTTTTCAAAGAAGCTATATCCAAAGCTTCAATCATCCAACCCCCAGACTGGTCACTACCTTTTGAGATCATGTGCGATGCTTCAGATTTTGCTATAGGAGCTATCTTAGGCCAAAGGGTAAACAAATATCCTATAGTGATTTATTATACCAGTAGAACTCTGAATGAAGCTCAAATGAATTATACCATAACTGAGAAAGAGTTACTAGTTATAGTGTTTGTCGTAGAGAAATTTCGATCATACCTGTTAGGATCAAAAATTATGATTTATTCGGATCATGCGACTTTGAGATACCTGCTCTCAAAGAAAGATGCTAAACCATGATTGATTAGATGGATCTTGCTACTACAAGAATTTGATATTGAAATTTAAAAAAAAAAGATCTAAAAATATTGTAGTAGATCTCCTGTCTAGGATCCTAGTTGAAGATTGTGAACCTATATCAATTGGGGAATCTTTTTCGAATGAGTAACTTCTAGTAGTTTCACATACAAAGGTCCCTTGATATGCAGATATTGTGAATTATTTAGCAGTTGGATGAATTTCTGATGGCTGGTCTAAGAATGAAAAAAATCGATTCTTTGCTCAAATCAAGTATTATTTTTGGAAAGATCCTAAATTTTTTTGAATTTGTGCTGATCAGATCATTCATAGGTGTATTTCTGAATCTGAACAATTGAGTATCTTACAATTCTGTCATACTTTTACTTACGGAGGATATTTTTGTAGATGAAAAATTATGGCCAAAGTATTGCAAAGTGATTTTTACTGGTCCACATTGTTTAAGGATGCTTATACTTTTAGTCAGAAATGTCTTAGGTGTCAAGCTTTAGGAAATATTTCAAAGAAAGATATGATACCTTTGAACCCCATCTTGATAGTTGAAATTTTTGATATTTGGAGAATTAATTTCATAGGACCCTTTCCACCTTCCAATAGTTTTGAATACATTTTGGTGGCTGTCGATTATGTTTCTAAATAGATTAAGGCAACGGCAACATGAACCAATGATTATAAGACAGTCATAAAATTTATTCAAAAAAATATCCTTTCTAGGTTCGGATTTCTACGTGCTATCATTAGCGACGGACGTACCCACTTCATAAATTATCAGTTCCTAATACTACTACAAAAATATGGGGTCACACATAAGATAGCTACACCATACCACCCATAAATAAGTAGCCAAGTAGAAATATCCAATAGAGAGATCAAGAATATCCTGCAAAAGACTATTAGGCCCAATCGTAGAGATTGGTCAGATCGATTAGATAATATATTATGGGCCTATAGGATAGCTTATAAAAATTCTATTGGAATATCTCCCTACATATTGATCTATGGAAAAGCATGTCATCTTCTGGTAGAACTTGAACACAAAGCATATTGGGCAATCAAGCAACTTAATTTTGATTTGAAATAAGCTGGTTCCAATCAGATGTTGCAACTGAGTGAATTAGATGAATTGAGATGAGAGGCTTATAAAAATTCATGAATTTATAAAAAAAATAAAAGCCTTTTATGACAAACACATTTCAAGAAAAACCTTCAAGCCAAATCAATAAGTCTGATTATTTAATTCAAGACTAAAATTATTTTCAAAAAAAATTAAGATCTAGATGGGATGGACCTTACATTGTAAATCAATTATTCCCACATGGTACAATCAAACTTTATGATCCTAAATCTAAAAATATTTTTAAGGTAAATGGTCAAAGATTGAAACCATATATTGAAGGGATGCCACTAAATCGAACCATTAATCAAGTAGTATTAACATACCCATATTGAACTGAGCTGTATTGTGTCTAGTTGAAGACAGTAAACTTAACACTTGTTGGGAGGCAATCCAATATTTTTTTTTATTTTAAAAAAAAATACAGCCTTTATATCGATGATGAGCGCCTCTTCTCAGGTTGTTTCTCTCCCTATACCTTTCATTTTATTCTCATGGTTTGAATTTATTTTTTTAATTTATTTATACCATTAGGGATAATAGCATTTAGGTTGGAGGGTAGAAAAATCTCTTGAATTTTTTTTAAAAAAAAGAAAGAAAAAGAATTGAAAGTATTTTGGAAAATTTCTTTTAAACCATGTGTCAGGAGAGAAAATCCTAAGCTAAATAGACTAAGAAAAAATAATAATCATAAAAAAATATTTGCTAATGATTTTAGTGAGTTAAGGAGTAGATTAGTTGGTTAGTCTTTTAGCAATCTACTTAGGTCACCTAAAGGCTATCAGCACGTTTAATTGCATATGCACATTAACAAGGCAAAGTAGGTGTTGATTGTAAGGCCAACTGAAGCTTCAATTATCATTTAAAATTGATGATTGATATACACCCCAATTAAAAAAACTTGAATTTGAGAAAAGAGCTATCTGTCTAAAATAAAAGTGTAAAACATAGAGTATATATAGATTACCCTAAACTTAGTAACCGAGTCTCTACACCTAAGTCAAGTGTGGAGTTTTGCATCAAACAGTAGAGGGAAGGCCAGGATGCTCAGCACTAAAAAAAAAAAAAGAGAGAAGCAGTGTGAAAGCTACCTTAGTTCACGAGCTTAATTTGGAGGTGTTTAGAAAATTAACCAAAATAGGTGATAAGAGAAGATACATTTGTTGTCCTTTACAAGCTAGCACCTAAATGCTAAGATAGCCATTGCAAGCATAAGTGCTGTAGATCTTTAGATGAATTCTAAGAAAGTTTCTAATTATACTGACTATGAAATTTACTTTCAAAACTTAATACTTTGTTGGCGATACTTGTTAAACAATTTTCAATCCTAGATCTATTTTTATAAAGGAGGATCATAATGAAACAAGGCGATACTTTTATTGCATTGCTAAGGGACTAGCAATGAGTAAGTTGGGGGGTGTGATAAGTCATATATTTTTATATTTATTTTAGGTATCTTTGATAATTAATGATGCTAACATTTTCTAAAAAACCTAATTTCATAATTAAATTGGCTTTTCTTACAAAAATAAATAATTTCAAAAAATATAAAATTAGAGCATATTTATAAAAAATAGATGTTAAGTTGATTGATCAATTTGAGCATCAAAATAATTTCACACTCATTAGAAATTTAATGAAAAATTTAATTTATATTTTTTTCTAATTTTGCAGGCATAAAATCTGAGCAAAATCAAGCAAAATATCCAAAAATCAATTTTAAAAAGCCTTCGGTGCATAGTGGATTTACCGGTCAGTCCATGAGTGGTCCATAGAATAGGGTGTGACTCATAACACGGTTCACGAGCCACGGCATGCCAGGTCCACACGTGGTGCAAGAGAATAGTGTCGTCAGTCTTTATCGTAGTCCACAGATGAGCGGGCTGATTTGTGCTAATCGATGGCTGAGGCTGGTTTTTGCATAGGATCAGATGGCCAATAGAACTTAGTTCTATATACTTCAGTAGTGGCCCACTCCAAATACGTGATTCAACGGCTCCAAGCAATCCTGAGTGAGATCGGACAGCCCTAATCATTTTCGATGGGAGAACTGAAGCTGATTTGCATTGATCAATGGCCCAAATCAATTCTGATGAGTGATCGGATGGCTGATATCATTCTCGACTATGATAAGGAGATAAGCAATGATTTTTTATAAGATCTCATGCATCCAAACATAATTCGATGGCCAAAAATGCAAGATGTGGGTTAAACACGTTTTGGAAGGATTTTGGGACTCCATTTTCTATCAGAAAAAGGTAAAAAATTCATCTATAAATAAGGAGATTCAAAAATAAGAGAAAAAAAGTAGAAAACTAGTAGAAAAAATAAAAAAAAATAAAAAAAAATTAAAAAAAGTGTAAGGATCTAAAGAGAAGAAAGAGAGAAGCCAGTTCACCTCATGGAGTACTAAGGAAGAAGGAGAGATCGTCAACCATCTTCTCGACGAGGCTACACCAATCAACTTTAGATCTTTACTATAGTTTTATTTTATTTGATTTTATTATTCTTTTTAAATTTCTTGTAATTGAACTTCACTTTCAATTAATGTAAAATTTATTTCTGCTCTTTATTTTTATTGCAAGTAGATACTAAGATCTGGTTAGTAGATCTTAGTATCAATTTATTTTTATGCTCTTTAATTTTTTTATTTTTATTACAAATAAAAGTTAGATAGTAAATCTTAGTATCAGATTTATTTTTCATATTTTTAATTTTTATTTTTTGACTTAAATTATTTTTTCAATTTTTTTTATAAAATCAAAGATTTC
Organism: Elaeis guineensis; assembly: GCF_000442705.2. Classification (NCBI taxonomy): domain Eukaryota; kingdom Viridiplantae; phylum Streptophyta; class Magnoliopsida; order Arecales; family Arecaceae; genus Elaeis; species Elaeis guineensis. The sequence goes on from NC_025996.2 coordinate 107,224,861, forward strand.
AAATCAAAGCACTATCTTCTCTGTGGATTCGATCCGACTCACTACTCTTTATATTTTTTTAAATTTTATGGGAGTCAGATTTAAATTGATAATGTTGGAAAATATATCTTAAAATCAATCATTTGATGATTGTGCTAATTATAAATAAATATAAATTGATCAATAATAAAAATTATTTGATCTTTTTCATCATAAAGTTATATCTTCTAATGAACTCTTGTATTACGATAAAGTCCTTAGGATTACTTTGATCGATAAAGAAGGATTTATTACGTAGTCCTTAAATTGATTCGCACTAAACGATACGCTATTATTAGGATGATAGCGATATCAAGTATAGGTCGTTGTGTGCCATCTGCATTGGTTATCCTCATAATCAAATGGTGTGGAGATACTGGTATGGCATGCAAATAAGATGTAGGAGTACATCATCACTGAATGTGACCAACTGCGGAGCACTCTGCTGTCAAGTGTGGCTTGCGAAGGGTATGGGTATAAGTATCCCTCCGATCTGAGATCACTACGATGACTTGCAAGCAACTCACTATACTTTAGTATCAGACTATCTGAATTTCTAATTCAGTGATGGAAATTTTTTGAGTGCAGTCAAGTACTTATCAAATCGGTGTGTGAGTCAAGATGGGATTGATCCCTTTGAATTAGTAGGAGTTAATGCATTAATGTATTTCAATTTAGTAAGACTTGGGCTCTGGTAATCCATGTGATGGATTTGAAGATTGAAATACAATGTAGATGACTTATACAAAATTGACAATCAAACCCTGACTCTCTTTGAGCATTAGGGTCAAAGGGATGATTATACGATAACCATACGTCAGTAGATTCTTGAATGTTGCTTCGCCATCATTCGACCTATCCGGACATTGGATCTCATTGCTAGATGGTTACATTAATTAGTTTAAAAATTTATTCTTGTGCTACCGGCTTAGGTTCAAACCTATGGAGTTACACTCAAAAGAAGTTTCTGATTGATCATGTGGCTGATCAATGATTGAGAATCGTTTAAGAATTTAATCGTCAATTCGATTGATGATTAACCTTATGCAAAAATTACAATAGATTTATTCACTGAGTGTAAGTGAATTAATGAAGGATTAATTAATAATTAGATTATTGATTAGCTTAATTTGATTAGATAAAGAGGATTATATAAAATCTAATAGAATTAGATTCAATTAGGTTTGATCCGATTAGATTATGAGATGACCTTATCGTTAAGGGAGAATTATCCCTGATTTGATCAAGATTTTGGTTCAATCAATTTTTAATTTGATTAGAATTTGATTAATAAATTATAAATCTAATTAGATTGAATTTCATCTATTTATTTGGGTTAAACCAGATGTGATTGATTTGGAGTCAAATAAGGAAACAAAGAGTCCATAGAAGATTGGACTCTTCTCCCATGCACCACCAAGTTTAAGATGCCATTCTTTCTCATGCCATAAAGTTTTTTGTGTGAGTTTTCTCTATGCAAAAATAGTGTTCTGCCCTCCCATTTTCCATGCTAAATCTGGTTTGGTTTTGATAAATGGCAGGATTTGAAATTGGATTTTAAAACATTCCTTATCAAGTGGTGTTTGTTCTTATCCAAATCACTCTCCATGCCACTTCCTTTTATTCTTTTCTTTTGTGTGACAAAAGGGAATTTTCTCACCATGGAAATTAGACAAAAAATTAGTTTTACCAGAGAAAAATATGAGAAGGGGCATCCATATTTATTTTGATGTGGATTTGAAAGAAGGTACGATAACTCATGAAGAGTCCAACATCTCTTGGACTCTTCTAACCCACCTCCTTACACGTTGAAATAAAAGGGTTTTATTTTCACTTTTATGCATGTAAGAGATCAGAAAAGAGGGCTTTCACATTAAGAGGCCTTGGGGCATGAGTTCATGGTGTGAAAAGAGTAGGAGAGTCATTTCTCTTAGGGTGTGCGCAAAACCTAATTTTTTAAGATTTCTTCCTAAGGGTTTGGGAAGAGAGAAAAAGAAGAGAGAAGAGCATCTCCTCTCCATGTTTCTTTCATCTCTTAATCTCCTTCAAATGTCCATCTTCAACCTCTAGAAAGGTTCGAGAGATTTGAAGAAAGGATCCAGATCAGCCAAGAGAAAGTCTTCACACGAGCTAGCACTCTCGAGAAGACCGATTAGATTGGGACTTCGAGTGGACCTTCTGTAGAGGTCGGATATGTATGCGGCTACAAGCAACCAGCAAGGATCATCTTTACCACGTCTCTCAATAGCGACAATCATCGATCCACACTCAGGTATCGAGTTCTAAATTCAGATAGATGTAGATTTGATCTACTGCTCACATGTATATATGCAGATTTTATCTTCTATTCTTTTCAGATTTTATATGTAACATATCATGTCATAGATCCTAGAGTAGGTTGATTTGATGATTAGATCATATGCATGTTAGGTTAATATGATTAATCTAAATGTCTTTCACTGTATTTTATTTCAAAATTTTTTTTGAAATATATGCATAAAATCATCTACATTTTCCAACAGTGGTATCAGAGCCAGATTCATTATGCATGTTATGTATGATTATTAAATCTAAAATTTAATTTTATTTAGATCTGATATGTGATATCTTAGATCTAAATTTAATTAATGATTGATCACACAAACTAAAATAAGATTGTTTTGCTATAGGGTTTACCCCTTACAGTGAATAGATTGTCCTAGTTCATGCTGATTTTTGATAAAATCTAATTTTATATCTTGTATGTGATGTTTATGATCTGATTTAGATATTATCTAAGATTATGATCAGCTGATGTAATTTAGATTAGATCTAAATTTAAGCATATATGATATGTGATTAGATTAGATGATCCGATTAGCAAGTACTTGGATTGGGTTGATCACCAAGCCATCCGATCATAGGAGCAAAAAGATTTAAAGGCCCTCTCTTTCCATTTGATGGGGTGTTCTTATAGTGTGTAGGAGTGTCATGTGATTAAATTCTATGAAGAAAAATACGAAAAGAAAAACTTATTTTTCTGTAAAATCTTAGATCTTGAAATCCTAGGTTTATTGTATATGATACAAAGTTGTATGAAATGTAAAATATTTAATCTATATGATTAAAATTTTTTTAATCATGAAAAAATAAAATCTAAAGTCATAAAAGATTTACATATGATCTAAAAGGGTGTTTATGATTGATTTTATTTTTGGATTGTGTAAGATTTTTTAGATTTGAAACTCTTTGAAACGTGCTCGCATAATTACTGAGTCGATCCAATTTTGAACTGATTTGATCCAGTCTCCTTGTGTTGCTAGCTCAATATTTATTGAGTCGATCTAGTTTCAAAATAAAAAATCTTTGCATAAAATTTATTGTAAATTATTTACAAAATGAAAAGTTGAAATTATTCAAAACCTAAATCTAAACTCATGTTGAACCTACACTTAATTGAGAATTAAGTTGAACTAATTAGATCTAGAATTATGAATTAAAGATCTAATATCATTCACATAAAATATAAGTTGATGGGTTTATGGGTTAGCTTGATCAGGTCATCTTAATTGGGTTAGACCTAAGGTTAGAATCAAAGAGTTAATAGACCAAGTAGAGAAATTAATTAAATCTAACCAAATATTGAATTAAATTAAATCAAAGTTTCTCTAGAATTAATATAATAATTATAGATGGTCAAGTCTATATTTTTTATTAGACCAAATAGATCTTGATCGTAGCTCAGTGGTCGAGCCCGAGTTTTTAGGCAAACCTAATTAAAACTGATGAACCAATTGGTGTCTAAGGTAAGTTTGATATTTCGATCGATAGTTTTTAACTGGGAGCAACTTACCTGACCATTTTGATTGTGTCTAAGGCAAGCTTGGCATACCCTCCCATCGATCTCACTTACCTGGTCGATATGGTTAATCAACTTTTGATTAGGTTGCTCATTGATTTATGCTAACCCATGCTGCATAGGTAAATCAATGTGACTGATTTAGATACTCTTAGATTCACCAGCTAGTTTTGAGTCTTTTTCATAACTTGATGAAGTTTGTGAGAGGATTTATAACTAGTTGGGTGCACCAGATTAAGCTTAATCTTCTTGGATCTGACTTGGTGAAGTCAGTGGAAGAATTAAAAATAGCTAGTCAAATTTTTTCTCTAAATTATCTAAATTCTCTAAATTATTAAGTCTATAAAATGAGCTGGTTATGGTGATAACTAGATCATAGCCTCCCATTAAGGTGAATGGTAATGGTTCTATTATTTCTGATTGATATTGCAGACATCATCCGTTTGGTGTTTCTCTGAATGATGAAATTATCATTCATCATATGATGACTCTGTTGTACTATCTGATGAATGATTGGGTTGATCGAGCTATACTTGGACCTGATCATTCATTAGTTAGAATCACTAAGTAGGTTCATGTTAATGGTTGGATCTAATCGGGACTTTTAGTGGAGGCCCATCGCCTACTGAAATGCAATTGAGGTGAAACTTTATCCTAAAAATTGTTTGAAAAAATAATTGGTTAAGAACCTACCCATAGATGCATATAGATTGGTCGAGCCATACTCAGACCTGTATACAGTCTGTGTGGATTCTAGTACCCACTAAGAAATTAGGATAATTTTGCGAATTGAAGGTAGAGGCTACCAATTCGACTAAAATAGTAGGAGAACCTTTAGACTAAAGTCCAAGTCTTTAGACTTAATCAATTCATAAATATAGAGGTCTTGTATTTTTCTTTCAGTTATGGCTAAATGTCTGTTGCTCTGTTCATTGTTTGACAGTGACTTACTTATAGGACCTAAGTTTGATAGTTGGTATTGAAAGTTGCAAATAGTTCTAAAGTACGAATGGATCTTATATATGATTATGGTTCCATCACATAATATTTTTACGTCCAACACACATGATGTGATCAAAGCACTTATTAGAAGTGGCCAAATGATCGTATCACCATGTGGTGTTTTTGAGAGCAGCAAAGAACATAAATTTAGTTGGAAATTCGATGATGCTCAGTGAAATTTTTTTTTTCAAATGTTGAAGGAGTTCTTTTATACTTCTGAAGATGTATCTTCAGTAGGATAACAATCTTTGAGAAAGAAAAGAAAAAGAAAGTGCAAAAGAGTCATGCTTGGGCTGAAGAGCTCGAACTGATAAAGGAGTCTAAGATTAACCTAGTTTGATAAAATTTTTTGATCCGAATGGGATAAAAAAGAGAAATCAGCAAAGGGTTGCTGGACAAATTACTTATATGATAACACATTGTGATTTCTCTATCTTGATGCTACTACCTAGGTATTGGATATCGAAAGTCTATGCAAATTGTTGCAACGACTTCAGGTTAGTAGAAAGATTGAAAACATCAAAAGATTTCTGAATGTTGGAGTTGAAAGTCGTGTTTCAGTTTTGGCTTTAGGAATTCTTAAGCAAATTTTTGATTCTAATAATGTTATTTTTGGTGATGTCACCATTGTCCATTTTGATGAATGTAATTTCCATAGGCCTTCTGACCAAGGATGGATTTACATTGTCAACATAGAATGATTTTTTGTGATATCATTATAGATGATATCAAAATCATAGTAGATAACTAAGAAATGATATTTACACAACCTGTTAGTGTAATATACACATTAATCAAATACCCTAGAGTAGATAATGTCATGAAAACCTATCTTTAGCAATTTGGACTTGGTCATAAGTAAGATGACCAAGTCACCTTTTACTGAAAAGATGAACGAGCTAATAATGTTTTGAATCTGATACATACTGATGTATTAGATCTACAAACATATTTGTCATAAATTTAGATTATTTGAAGTGTTCAAACAATTCCATAATAAAATAGAGAAACAAACTGGAAAGAGTATTGAAACTCTTCGATCAGATCAGGAAGGAGAATGCTTTTTTGGTGAGTTTCTGACATATCTAGAAGAGAATAGGATTCTGTTTTATTAGAATCGACTTTGTGAGATATAGTTTGATCCAGATAGATTTACAAATCTGCCAGTCTTCTTTTAAGGTTATGTTCTTGAGACTACTTGTTATGTTCTCAATTGGATTTCGAATTAATCAGTCGCAAACTCCATATGAGATATAGACTACGCGTAAGCTGATACTCACTTACCTTAGGGTTTGGGAGTGTTTGGTTTACGTCAAGCATTTGCTGACCAATTAACTTGGATCTCGATCTCATAAATATTATTTTGTAGGATACCCCAAAGAATCTAGGGGATATTTCTTCTATCTTGCTGAAGAACAAAAGTTGTTTGATATTTTTTTTAAAAAAGGAGTACCTTGGTGAAGGAACTGATGCCTTTAAATTGAAACTTATGAAGTTTGATAGGTAGAAGAACTAACACAATCTAGTGAACCCATATAACTGATTTTGATTAGAACAAACCTAGAATCTGGTATAATGGCACTATTAAGGAGATTCGATAGAGTACTGCATCCATCGAATAGATACTTCAGTTTTTAGTTCTGGGATATGATCCCATTGAACTTGATGAGAACAACAAGGATCTAATCATCTACATTGATGTCATGTAGAGGTTCGATTTTGATTAGTGGTCTAGAGCCATAAAGTTTGAAATGAGTCCATGAAGGTCAATGGTGTATAGACACTCATTGATCCACTCGAAAGGATTAAGCACATAGGGTGTAAGTGGATCTTCAATAGGATCTGTTGGTGCAAAAATCCTCCTGCGCCGGAGAAGCTGGAGTTGTGGGGGTCGCGGTCGCCGTCGGGACCTGCAAAAGAAGTCTAAACCGGAGGTGGGGTTGCTCCGGCAAGACCCTCCGACGCTCAAGTCAGTTCTCTGCCTCAACAAGGATAGAGTGCTCGAACAAAAATTTTAGCAGAGTTTCTAGGTAAAAAGAGCTTAGAGAATAACGTATTTGGGGCCCCCTTTTATAGGCGAAAATGGGGTAGCAGACTGATAGCGATATCTGTAACCTCTGGCAGTGGGCTGCCCAGAGTCAGGCGGAGTTTGTTGCGAAGAGTAGTGGAATGGGATCGTGGCCACCGTCGGGACGTGCCACATGGAGTCTGTTGCGGGTAGTGGAACAGTGTCCATTGTCGTGACTTGCTAGGAGGTGGGAGGAATCGCGCGGTATCCGTCGCAGGGAGTGGAGCAGAATCGTGGTCATTATGGTGATCTGCCAGGGAGTGATGGAGCCATGCGAAATCCATCGCAGGAGGTGGAGCAGTGTCGTGGCCATCACTGCGGCCTGCCAGGGAGTGATGGAGCCACGCGAAATCCATTGCAGGAGGTGAAGTAGTGTCGTGGCCGTCACTGCGGCCTGCCAGGGGGCCTAGACCTGTCGGTCGAAGTTCGACTGGAGTGTCTGGTGGGGAGAGGTGGCTAGCCACCCGTCTGAGAGGAGCTCGGAGTCCGGCTCCCGTAGAAGTCCGGATGAAGTCTTCTTGCAGCCAGAGTTGGAGACGAGACCCGGTTCCCGTAGGAGTTCGGGTAGAGTCTTCCTGCAATTTAAGTCAGGTGCGAAGTCCGACTCCCGTAGGAGTCCGGATGGAGTCTACCTGCAATTGCAGTTGAGGGCGAAGCCCGGATCCCGTAGGAGTCTGGATGGAGTCTACCTGCAAGTGAGGTCGTGGAAGGAGCTCGGCTCCTGTAGGAGTCCGGGCGAAGCCTTCCCACAGTCGAGGTTGAGGATGGAGCCCGGCTCCCATGGGAGTCCGGGCGGAACCTTCCAGCAGTTGAGGTTGGGGACGAAGTCCGACTCCCGTAGGAGTCCGAACTAAGTCTGCCTGTAGCTGGAGTCGGAGACGAGATCTGTCTCCCATAGGAGTCCGGTCGAAGTCCACCTGCAATCAAGGCCAGGGACAAAGTCCGGCTCCCGTAGGAGTCCGGACAGAGTTTACCTGCAAGTGAAGTCGTGGGCGGAGCTCGGCTCCCGTAGGAGTCCGGGTGAAGCCTTCCCGCAGTTGAGGTTGGGGACGAGGTCCGGCTCCCGTAGGAGTCCGGACTAAGTCTGCCTGTAGCTGGAGTCAGAGACGAGATCTGGCTCCCGTAGGAGTCCGGTCGAAGTCCACCTGCAATCAAGGCCAGGGACGAAGTTCGGCTCTCGTAGGAGTCCGGACGGAGTTTACCTGTAAGTGAAGTCGTGGGCAGAGTTTGGCTCCCGTAGGAGTTCGGGTGAAGCCTTCCCGCAGTTGAGGTTGGGGATGAAGTCTGGCTCCCGTAGGAGTCCGGACTAAGTCTGCCTGTAGCTGGAGTTGGAGACGAGATCTGGCTCCCGTAGGAGTCCGATCGAAGCTTGTTAGCTGGATCCCCGGAGGGTCACCCTCATCACGAACTTTGGCTGGGGGGTATTTTATACCCAACACCAGTCCCCAACTTCAGAGTTCGAATTTCGAATGAAGGAAGTACAGAAAAATTTTTGCAGCCGAAGTTATCCCTTGAATCCTGTGCACGATCGTCCCCAGATATTTTGGCATAAATGCGCGCGTGCTGGAGTCTTTTTGAATTGGGATGACACGAAGGGACCTAGGCCTGCCAGGGGGCCTAGGCCTGTCGGCTGAAGTTCGGCTGGAGTGTCTGGTGGGGAGAGGTGGCTAGCCACCCGTCTGAGAGGAGCTCAGAGTCCGGCTCCCGTAGAAGTCCGGATGAAGTCTTCTTGCAGCCAGAGTTGGAGACGAGACCCGGTTCCCGTAGGAGTTCGGGTAGAGTCTTCCTGCAATTTAAGTCAGGTGCGAAGTCTGACTCCCGTAGGAGTCCGGACGGAGTCTACCTGCAATTGCAGTTGAGGGCGAAGCCCGGCTCCCGTAGGAGTCTGGATGGAGTCTACCTGCAAGTGAGGTCATGGGCGGAGCTCGGCTCCTGTAGGAGTCCGGGCGAAGCCTTCCCACAGTCGAGGTTGAGGACGGAGCCCGGCTCCCATGGGAGTCCGGGCGGAACCTTCCAGCAGTTGAGGTTGGGGATGAAGTCCGGCTCCCGTAGGAGTCCGGACTAAGTCTGCCTGTAGCTGGAGTCGGAGACGAGATCTGTCTCCCGTAGGAGTCCGGTCGAAGTCCACCTGCAATCAAGGCCAGGGACGAAGTCCGGCTCCCGTAGGAGTCCGGACAGAGTTTACCTGCAAGTGAAGTCGTGGGCGGAGCTCGGCTCCCGTAGGAGTCCGGGTGAAGCCTTCCCGCAGTTGAGGTTGGGGACGAGGTCCGACTCCCGTAGGAGTCCGGACTAAGTTTGCCTGTAGCTGGAGTCGGAGACGAGATCTGGCTCCCGTAGGAGTCCGGTCGAAGTCCACCTGCAATCAAGGCCAGGGACGAAGTCCGGCTCCCGTAGGAGTCCGGACAGAGTTTACCTGTAAGTGAAGTCGTGGGCAGGGCTCGGCTCCCGTAGGAGTCCGGGTGAAGCCTTCCCGCAGTTGAGGTTGGGGATGAAGTCCGACTCCCGTAGGAGTCCGGACTAAGTCTGCCTGTAGCTGGAGTTGGAGACGAGATTGGCTCCCGTAGGAGTCCGATCGAAGCTTGTTAGCTGGATCCCCGGAGGGTCACCCTCATCACGAACTTTGGCTGGGGGGTATTTTATACCCAACACCAGTCCCCCTACTTCAGAGTTCGAATTTCGAATGAAGAAGTACAGAAAAATTTTTGCAGCCGAAGTTATCCCCTTGAATCTTGTGCACGATCGTCCCCAGATATTTTGGCATTAAATGCGCGCGTGCTGGAGTCTTTTCGAATTGGGATGACTCGAAGGGACCCTTCGAATCTCCACTGGTACGTTGGCCCAGATACGGCGTAATAATGGCTCCGTCAGCTGTCAGCCGCTTTTAGCCACCTGCCGTGGCGAGTGGGACACATGTCGAGTGCGGGTCGGCCTGGGGGGATTCGCAATCATTATGGCGCCGGATCCCAGGATCTATTTAAACCTGCCCTTCCGCCTGAAAGTTCTATCGGTATCCGCCTTTTCTTCGAGAGCTCTGACCCTCCTTGACGTCTTCTTTGGCCCTAGGCATCCTTCGAGTCATCCCTGTCCTCGCCCCTCTGCATCCTTCAGAGCGATCTAGGTTAGTCCCGGAACCTTCGCTTTTCTTCTTGCCATTTAGGGGCCTTTTCTCCTTCATTTTCTTCTGTCGCATTCCTCTGATTCGGTCTCCCGCAACCCCTCATCCCTTGTCTCGCCTGATTTCTCCAGGATCTTTAGGGTCTTCGTTCGAAATCATCCGAAATGTCTTCCGGCGCCTCTGCCTCTAGCGGTTCCAGGAGTTCTTCCGCCTCAGCCCCCCAGGACCCCCATTCTGTAGACGAACCCACACTTGGGACTGGGCTTCACCCAATTTTTGCGCCGAGTGCCATTCCCTGCTCCCTGACTCCGGATGAACTCCTACTGATAAGTGTTCAGTATGGAGTTCCTCCGGAGTACGACCTGGAGCTTCCTGGCCCCTTCGACCGGGCTAGCACTCCCCATCCGGTCGTTTCTGCCTGTATCAGGAGGCGTTCCATGCCGGACTCTGGCTTCCACTTCCGCCCTTTGTTGTCACCCTTTTCCACTTCTTAGATATCTCTTTGGCTTCAGTTGCTTCAAATTTCTTTAGGTTTTTGATAGGGTTTCTTTCCCTTTGCCACATAGTCGATGTTCAGCCATCCCTTTCTTTGTTTAGGCATTTTTATACCTTCAAGCGTCACCCTTCGGTGAAGGACTGGTGGTATTTCTCCCCTCAGTTTGGCAAGAAGGGGTTGCTAAAAGGTGCTCCCTCTTCAATCCACAACTGGAAGGGAAAATACCTCTTCGTCCACTGCCTGACCTTGAGGTTGGGCCTACCCCCTTGGGGCTCTCTGAGAGACTCTGTCCGTCGGGCTCCCAGCCTGGGGGAGGACGACCTTCAGGCCACCCGGAAGCTTCTTGACTATTCCGCTCCTTCCCTTCCCAACCTTCTGAAGGAGCAATTTTCGTTCAACATCGGCTTGAGCCCTCAGGATCCTGCGAGTACTTCATCTTTTCTTTTCTCTTCTTTTCTTCCGTCCTTCTTCTTTTTCTTTCTTTTTTCTCCTTTTTTTTTTTTTGTGCATCCCTTCTTCCTTTTTCACCCCATTGTTGATTTTTATTTATTTTTTTTTTTTAGGAATGGACACCGAAGCAGTACGGATGCTCGTCAAGGGCCTCAAGGCCCACAAGAGAAAAGGTGCCGCGGCCTCCGGATCAGCAAAGAAGGCCAGAGTGGAGGTGACGAGCTCGACCGTGCCTGTCTAGGCGGCTCCTGCGATCGACATTCCTTCGGACGTCGAACCACTGGCCCCCCGGGCCTCTTCAAGGAGTCCACCAACTGGGGCTCCCATTTCGGGGGTCCGTTCCACGGAGGTGCCCGGAGTCGAGAGGGGGATGAGAAGGAAGTCGGTGGCCCATAGGGAGAGTAGCCGCCGAGCCATCGTTGAAGAGTCCCTTGGTTCCGAAGAAGAGCCGAAGAATCCCTTCAATGACAGGGATTTGATCAAGCGGCTGATCGACGACTGTATTCTGCCTGAAGTCGTCGAGAGGATCGACCGCGTCGATCCTGAGTAGCGGGTTTGGGACTCCCTAGGGTCCTTTCTCGAGGTAAACAAATCTTCATTTAATTGGCTTTTCGACCCTTGTTCTGACCCCCTTTCCGCCCTTGTAGATTGGGCACCAGCTCCTTGCCAACATGAGGTGACGAATCGGGCGAGGAGGAACGCCATCCAAGTGGAGGAGCATCACCGGGCCGAAGTCGCCCGTCTTACAGAAAAGGCCGCCGAAGTAGTCACCCTCCAAGAGGCCCTGGAGAAAGAAAAGCAGGCCCGGGAGGAAGAGAAGCGGACTTCAGTGGAGGCGGTGAGAAAGGTGGAGGTCGAGGTCGCCAATTTGGTGGAGCAAATTCCAGTCCTGGTCTCGGAGGCTAGGGTTCTTGCGGTAGAGGAGTTCAAGGCCTTCATGGAGATGAGGGACCTGAACGTCTGATTCAGCCAGGAAGCATTCATCAAGGGGTTCGAGCTCTGCAGGAGAAGGTGGCCAGGAAATTTTCCAAGCTCGACCTCAGCTTCTTGGGCGAGGAGTCTGAAGATGAGGCCGGTCCCTCTCCTGCCGCTACTGCTGCCGCAGCCCCCTTTTCAGGGACACTAAGCTCCCCCACCCCTACCGCAGAGGTCTGAGACCTCCGACCTTGTAGTTTCCTTTTACTGCAATTTTTTCTTTTCTTTTTGTCTTTAAGAAACATTCAATTAATAAAGTTGAATTTTTCATCGTGGATGGCTCCTCCTTTCTTCCTTCCCCCTTTTTTGTTTTTCTTTCTGCAATGAGATGCGCCTTGACGCTTTTGTCTCCCGATGGCAGTGTCCTGCCAAAGTACTTCCCCTGCCCCAGGGGATTCCGCTGAAATCCGCGATCCAGCGGCTAAAGAAGGAAGTTCTTCATTTGACCAAAAAGTCGAAGAAGATGGAAGGCGAGCTTCGCAGGTTAAGGGAGGGTTACTCTGAAGCCACCTCGGAGGCCACCCACTTTCAGAATCTCCACGTGAAGGGGATCATGGAGTACATCCGGAGGAAGGCAGACTTTGCGAAGGAGCTTGAGGAACACAAGAAGAGTGCCAGCGATCGAATTTGGGCTCAAGCTGCCAAGATCAGTTCTCTCAGGGTGGAACTGTCAGCTGTGTAGGAGAGTATTGGCCAGCTAGAGGAAAGTTCATCCCAGCTCTTGGCTCGGGCCGACGGCGACCAGGAGTGGTTGAAGAAGGTCTCCGACCTTCAGCAGTAGCTTCAGGATGCCGAGGTGAGCTACGACGTGCATCGGGCCGGCTGGCGCAGGCAGGTGGATGAATATAAAGGGAGACTCAGGGTGGCGACTGACAAAGTCGCCCGTCTTCAAGGGCAGCTGGCTGACAGGGCTCAGCTCGCTTCCTCTCGGGATTCCAATGAACTCCAATCCCTAAGAAGAACTACAGAAGGGCTTTCTGTCGCCCTTGGGGAGAGGACGACTAAGCTGCAGCAATTGAAGATCCAGCTGGCATGTGAGCAGCAGACCGTCAAGGATGCGGAGGCAAAATCCGAGGTTATGAGAAAGAGGCATCGAGAGATGGAGAATGAAAGCCAGCGACTCCGTCGGGCGCTCCAGGATGCGCTGCTGAAAAAGAGAGAGCTAGAAGAAGTTAAAAATCTGAGGCAGTCCTGGATAAGGGGTGAAGCAGATAATTTGAGGTCGGAAGGAGCATAGCTTTCCTAGGGCTCTTTTTGGCCTTCCGTCTCTTTTTGGCCTTCCGTCTTTCCATGCATATATTTTCTCTTTTGTTGTTTTGTCTTGCTCTTATTGTTTTGCTTTTCTTCCTTTGGCCTTCTGGGCTTCGTGGTGTATATTTTGCAAATAGAATGAAAAGAGAATTTTGTGTTACCTCATCCACGTATTGTATTAAATTGTCACCCGACGAACTTCTTTTGTCTTTTGACTTGTCCGACGTTGACGTCGTTTGGAGGTGCCCAGTCGTCGCCACGCTGATTTGCTTTTCTTGTCGTCCATGGCCGTAGGCTCGAGCTTGGTGGTCCGAACTCCGCATTACCTCGAAGGTGTCACTATTTTCTTGACCTGTGTCGAGAGCCTTCTTAGAGGCCAGGGATGTTTGGTAGGAACTTCCCGCCTTTGTTGAGATGAGGTTCCTTAGGTCTTTGGTGTGGTTTATTTTTCGTCTGTTGCCAGTGTAATTCGTCGCTTTTCTTTTTAATTTTTCTCCTCTTTTTGAGTGAGGGTCCTCCCCTTGCTTTTTGAGGGGTCGCGTAGAAGTGTAGAGGTGCCATTGAGGAGATTTTTTTCTTTATCCAATTTTGTTGGGCGGTCGAGTTTTTGTCATCGTCGGGATGAGGTTCTTCTTCTGTTCTTGACGTAGTCGATCTCAGCTTAGGTTAGGATGAGGTTCTCATCCCGTTCCCAATGGGGTTGTGGGGGCACATAAGGGTCGTTGCAAGGGCCTCTCCTCCCATCCGGTCTAAAAGAACTGGGCCTTCAACTTTGCTCATGTTAGGGTGAGGTTCTCCTCCTGTCCCTAACATGGCTGTGGGGGCGCATGTGGGCACTGTTCGGCCTCTCCCCCCATCCGATCTAAGAAGAACCGGGCCTTTGACTTTGCTCATGTTAGGGCGAGGTTCTCCTCCTGTCTCTAACATGGCTGTGGGGGCACTGTTCGGCCTCTCCCCCCATCTGGTCTAAAAGAATCGGGCCTTTGACTTTGCTCATGTTAGGGCGAGGTTCTTCTCCTGTCCCTAACATGGCTGTGGGGGCACATTAGGGCATTGTAGGGCCTCTCCCCCCATCCGATCTAAAAGAATCGAGCCTTCATTTTGCTCATGTTAGGGCGAGGTTCTCCTCCTGTCCCTAACATGGCTCAGGGGGCATTCAAGGGCCGTTATATGGGCCTTTCCCCCGATCCGATCTTAAAATAATCGGACTTTCATTTGGCTCATGTTAGGACAAGGTTCCCCTCTTGTTCCTAACATGACCTTGTTTTTATTGTTTGAAGGGTTCATCCCCAATCGTAACAAATCCATGTCAAAAGGGAAAGACATGCAAAGTCGAAAGAAATTTAGATTCAAAGCAAAGTCGTGAGCAGTACATTTACAGATTTTCTGAGTTCCAAGGTCATGGAAGGTTTGCTCCTCCTTGAGGCCCTCCGGTGATGGAGTCGATGGTCCCGATTGGAGGCCGATCTCCGAGCTGCTCCTCCCTCCTTGGCGGTTCAGATTGCGGTAGGGCTCTTGGCCGATCTTCTTTACCCTCAGGCCGACGTCGAATGAATCTATCGAGTCGACCTCGCTGGATGAGCTCCTCGATCTCATCTCAGAGCTGGATGCATTCCTCCGTGTCGTGGTCGTGGTCGCGATGGTAGAGACAGAACTTGTTGGGGTTGTGCTTCCTGGGGTGTGTGCGCATCCTCTCTGGCCTGGGGAGCTACTCCCTGACCTCCATCAGTACCTGGGTCTTCGAGGCATTGAGGGGGGCGTAGTTACGAAATCTTTTCGGTGGAGAACCCCGCCGAACCCCGCGATCCGAACTTCTCTGCCTACGTACCCGGGGAGGAGTATGGACACACTTGTGCCCAGGAGGGGATCGAGAATATGGCCGAGCTTCTCTCGGCCCTTTTTCGACTGCAGGCTTACTCGAGTCTCCCGCCTGCCGTTCTCTCGCAGTCTCCTCATCCTTCATTTTGAAAGCTTCTTCCACTCGGGCGTACCCTTCGGCCCGAGCCAACAGATCAGCAAAATCCCTAGAGTACTTCTTCTCCAGGGAGAACAAAAGGTCGTTCTTCTGAAGGCCGCCCTTTAGAGCGGCCATTGCTACCGACTGGTCCAAGTTTCGGACCTCCAGCACGGCGACATTGAAACGGTTGATGTAGGCTCGAATGGACTCTCCCTCCCTCTGCTTGATATTGATGAGGGACTCCGAATCCTTCCGGGGGTGCCGGCTGCTGACAAAATGGGCCACAAATTGATGGCTCATTTGATCGAAGGAAAAGATGGTACCCGACTTTAGCACCGAGTATCAGTTTCTTGCCGCTACCTTCAAGGTGGATGGGAAGGCTCGGCATAGAATGGCGTCGGGTGTGCCATGAAGCAGCATCATCATCCAGAAGGCCTCCAGATGATCAACCGGGTCCGAAGTCCCGTCGTAGCTTTCGAACTGGGGGAGTTTGAAGTTGGGCGGGATCGGTTCCTGCATGATCATTTGAGAAAAGGGAGGGTCAGTACAAATATCCTCACCATAAGTGGGGGGAGCGTGGCGGAGTTCTTTGATCCATCGGTTAATCTCCTGGAGTCTCCGGTCCAGAAAATCCTCTCGACTTTGGGTCTCGAGGGTCCTCTGGTAGAATAGGGGAAGGGATCTTCCAGGGGTGGAGTCGTGATCCGATTGAGGGCTCTCTACCCTCGGGTTCGTCTTCCCAGGAAAGACTGGGCGGCTGGCCCAAGTGGCCCATCCTGCCGTCGGATTTTGGAGTTCCGACGACGCTCTTTCCGGCCGCACCGATGCCTGCGGCTGCTGCTGTATGGCCTGCACAGCTTCAGTGAGGCCTCTGACCTACTGCACCAGCAGGTCGAATTGCTCCGTGCCAACCACCGTTATCGGAGGAGGAGGTAGAGGCTGGGAGACTGGAGGTGAGGCCGGAGCCTGAGATCTGACCGCGGAGGCCGTGGATCGCCATGTGGATGCCTTGCGGGGAG
Organism: Elaeis guineensis; assembly: GCF_000442705.2. Classification (NCBI taxonomy): domain Eukaryota; kingdom Viridiplantae; phylum Streptophyta; class Magnoliopsida; order Arecales; family Arecaceae; genus Elaeis; species Elaeis guineensis. Next base: position 107,241,050 of record NC_025996.2, read on the forward strand.
GCATCAGGCGAAGATCAAGTGGGGGAAGGAGGAGTGGACGTCGGGGAAGATTACCAGAGGCGGTCCCATTGAGCGTTCCTTTAAGAACAAGGGTACTGCAAAGACACAGCCCCCTTCCTCTAGCGCCAATCCTGTTGGTGCAAAAATTTGCCTGCGCCGGAGAAGCTGGAGTTGTGGGGGTCGCGGTCACCATCGGGACCTGCAAAAGAAGTCTAAACCGGAGGTGGGGTTGCTCCGGCAAGACCCTCCGATGCTCAAGTCAGTTCTTTGCCTTAACAAGGATGGAGTGCTCGAACGAAAATTTTAGCAGAGTTTCTAGGTAAAAAGAGCTTAGAGAATAACGTATCTGGGACCCCCTTTAATAGGCGAAAAGGGGGCAGCAGACTGATAGCGATATCTGTAACCGTCTGACAGTGGGCTGCCCAGAGTCAGGCAGAGTTTGTTGCGAAGAGTAGTGGAATGGGATCGTGGCCACCGTCGGGATGTGCCACGTGGAGTCTGTTGCGGGTAGTGGAACGGCGTCCGTTGTCGTGACTTGCCAGGAGGTGGGAGGAATCGCGCGGTATCCATCGCAGGGAGTGGAGCAGAATCATGGTCATTATGGTGATCTGCCAGGGAGTGATGGAGCCGCACAAAATCCATCGCAGGAGGTGGAGCAGTGTCGTGGCCGTCACTGCGGCCTGCCAGGGAGTGATGGAGCTGCACGAAATCTATCGCAGGAGGTGGAGCAGTGTCGTGACCGTCACTGCGGCCTGCCAGGGGGCCTAGGCCTATCGACCAAAGTTCGGCTGGAGTGTCTGGTGGGGAGAGGTGGCTAGCCACCCGTCTGAGAGGAGCTCGAAGTCTAGCTCCCGTAGGAGTCCGGATGAAGTCTTCTTACAGCCGGAGTTGGGGACGAGACCCGATTTCCGTAGGAGTCCGGGTAGAGTCTTCCTGCAATTTAAGTCAGGTGCGAAGTCTGACTCCCGTAGGAGTCCGGACGGAGTCTACCTGCAATTGCAGTTGAGGGCGAAGCCCGGCTCCCGTAGGAGTCCGGATGGAGTCTACCTGCAAGTGAGGTCGTGGGTGGAGCTCGGCTCCCGTAGGAGTCCGGGCGAAGCCTTCCCGCAGTCGAGGTCGAGGATGGAGCCCGGCTCCCATGGGAGTCCGGGCGGAAACTTCCAACAGTTGAGGTTGGGGATGAAGTCCGGCTCCCGTAGGAGTCCGGACTAAGTCTGCCTGTAGCTGGAGTCGGAGACGAGATCTGTCTCCCGTAGGAGTCCGATCGAAGTCCACCTGCAATCAAGGCCAGGGATGAAGTCCGGCTCCCATAGGAGTCCGGACGGAGTTTACCTGCAAGTGAAGTCATGGGCGGAGCTCGACTCCCGTAGGAGTCCGAGTGAAGCCTTCCCGTAGTTGAGGTTGGGGATGAGGTCCGGCTCCCGTAGTAGTCCGGACTAAATCTGCCTGTAGCTGGAGTCGGAGACGAGATCTGGCTTCCGTAGGAGTTCGGTCGAAGTCCACCTGCAATCAAGGCCAGGGATGAAGTCCGACTCCCGTAGGAGTCCGGACGGAGTTTACCTGTAAGTGAAGTCATGGGCGGAGCTCGGCTCCCGTAGGAGTCCGGGCGAAGCCTTCCTACAGTTGAGGTTGGGGATGAAGTCCGGCTCCCATAGGAGTCCGGACTAAGTCTGCCTGTAGCTGGAGTCGGAGATGAGATCTGGCTCCCGTAGGAGTCCGATCGAAGCTTGTCAGCTGGATCCCCGGAGGGTCACCCCCGTCACGAACTTCAGCTGGGGGGTATTTTTTACCCAACAGGATCAGAGGGCGGAGACGAGAAGGTGGAGACCTACAAAGTCTGTCTGATTGCCTAAGGATATTGTTAATATTATAGTATTGACCATAATGAGATAGTTTTTCCTATAACAATGCTAAAATATTTTGGAGTTGAAACATGTATTTTGATAAGAGATCAAAATGCATGGCTTTGTTGAGAACGAAGATGAACCCTACAAATACAAATGGGTTAATAATTCTGTGAGTGTATTTTTTATTTTGTATACGAATGAAAAATTTTCTTAATCTGAAATGATATTTCTTACATTACAGAGAATAGAAGTTTCATTGTTATCATTGTTCTTCATAAAAGACTTGGGAAAAATATTCCTCATCCTAAGGATGAAGATCTATAGAGATAGATCTAAGTGGCAACTTGGGTTATCCCAATCTACGTATATAAAGTATTTATGAGTAGAATTTATTTTATCATGTATACCATGCACAAGACAGGATATGGTATACTCACTAGGGTAGTAAGTGGATAGCTGCAAGATTCGGATAAGAATCATTGTTAGGTCATCCTTAAGTATTTGAGAAATACTAAGGATCGGTGACTCAGTTATGATGAATCTGACTTAAAACTTGTAGAGTATGACTTCAGTTTTTAGTTGGACATAATAATAGCAAGAATATGTCCGAGTACATCTTTATCTTAAATAATGGAGCAATCTGCTGGAAAAGTTCAAAGTGGAACAATATAGCCAATTCAATTTGCGATGTAAAATATATTGTAGCATCCGATGCTTGTGAAGAAGCTATGTGATTGTAGAGGTTTATTGGCAATCTAAGAGTGGCACCCTCCAATGATGGTCCTATTGTATTGTACAGCACTAGAGCCATAGCTCATATCAAGGAACTGAAGTCCCATTAGCTTATCAAGCATTTTGCATCGCTATCACTTTATTCAAAAATCTCGAATCGAGGTGACGTCAAACTTTAGAAGATCGATGAAAAGAAGAATATGACCAACCCATTTACTAAAGTCTCGGTATCTAAGAGTTCTTAGATGATAAATCAAAGATGGGTATATGATACTATACTGATTGACTTTAGTCCAAGTGGGAGTTGTTGAAAAATATATCCTAAAGCCAATCATGTGACGATTGTGCTAATTATAAATGAATATGAATTGATCAATAATAAAAGTTATTTCATCTTTTTCATCATAAAGTTATATTTTCTAACGAACTCCTATATTGTGATGAAGTCCTTAGGATTACTTTGATTGATAAAGGAGGATTTATTGCGTATTCCTTAAATTGATTCACGACCAAATGGTACATCATTATTAGAAGGATAGCGATATCAAGTATAGGTCATTGTGTGCCATATGTGTTGGTTATCCTCATAACCAAATGGTGTGGAGATACTGGTATGGGAAGTAGGTGAGATGGAGTACATCATCACTGAACATGACCAACTGCGGAGCACTCTGCTGTCAAGAGTGGCTCGCGAAGGGTATGGGTATAAGTATCCCTCCATCTTGAGATCACCATGATGACTTGCAAGCAACTCACTGTACTTTGATATCGAACTATCTGAATTTTTAATTCAGTTATGAAAGATTTTTGGATGCAGTCAAGTACTTGTCAAGTTGGTGCGTGAGTCAAGATGAAATTGACCCCTCTGAATTAGTAGTAGTTAATGCATCAATCTATTTTAATTTAGTAAAACCTGAGCCCGAATAATCCATGTGATAGATTTGAAAGATTGAAATATAATGTGGATGACTTATACAGGGTTGACAGTCAAACCCTGGGTCTTCTTGAGCATTAGGGTCAAAAGAATAAATTATATGGTAATCATATGCTAGTTGGTTCTTGAATGTTGCTTCGCCATCGTTCGATCTATTCGGATGTCAGGTCCCCTTGTTAGATGTTACATCGATTGATTCAAAAATTTATTCCTATACTATCGGTTTAGGTTTGAACCTATGGTGTCACACTCAAAAGAAGCTTTTGACTAATCATGTGGTTAATCAACGATTGAGAATCATTCAAGGGTTTAATTGTCAATTCGATTGATGATTAACCTTATGCAAAAGTTGTAATAGATTTATTCACTGAGTGTAAGTAAATTAATATAAGATTCATTAGAAATTAGATTACTGATTAGCTCAATTTGATTGAGTAAAGAAGATTAGATAAAATTTAATTGAATTAGATTCAATTAAGTTTGATCCGATTAAGTTATGAGATGACCTAATCATTAAGAGAGAATTGTCCGTAATTTGATCAAGATTTTGGTTCAATTAATTTCTAATTTGATTAGAATTTGATTAAAAAATTATGAACCTAATTAAATTAGATTTCATCTATTTATTTGGGCTAAACCAGATGTGATTTGGTTTGGAGTCAAATAAGGAAACAAAGAGTCCATAGAAGATTGGACTCTTCTCCCATGAACCACCAAGTTTAAGATGCCATTCTTTCTCATGCCATAAAGTTTTTTGCATGAGTTTTCTCCATGCAAAAATAGTGTTTCGCCCTCCCTTTCTCCACGCCACGTCTGGTTTGGTTTTGATAAATGGAAAGATTTGAAATTGGATTTCAAAATATTCCTTATCAAGTGGTGTTTGTTCTTATCCAAATCACTCTCCACGCCACTTCCTTTCATTCTTTTCTTTTGTGCGATAAAAGGGAATTTTCTCACCATGGAAATTAGATGAGAAATTAGTTTTACCATAGAAAAATATAAGAAGGGGTGTCCCATATTTATTTTGGTGTGGATTTGAAAGAAGGTGCGACAAGTCATGAAGAGTCCAACATCTCTTGGACTCTTCTAACCCACCTCCTTACACGTTGAAATAAAAGGGTTTTATTTTCACTTTTGTGCATGTAAGAGGCCAAAAAAGAGGGTTTCACATTGAGAGGCCTTGGGGCATGAGTTCATGATGTGAAAAGAGTAAGAGAGTCCTTTTTTTTGGGGTGTGCACAAAACCTAATTTTCTAGGATTTCTTCTTAAGGGCTTGGGAAGAGAGAAAAAGAAGAGAAAAGAGTGTCTCCTCTCTATGTTTCTTTCACCTCTTCATCTCTTCTAGATATCCATCTTCAATCTCTGAAAAAATTCGAGAGATTTGAAGAAATGATCCAGATCAGCTAAGAAAAAATCTTCATGCAAGCTAGCACTCTCGAGAAGACCGATCAGATCGGAACTTCGAGTGGATCTTCCATAGAGGTCGGACATGTGTGCGGCTGCAAGCAACTAGCAAGGATTGTCTTTACCATATCTCTCAGCTACAATGATTATCAACTTGTGATCAGGTATCAAGTTCTGAACTCAGATAGATGTACATTTGATTTAGTGCTCACATGTATGCATGTAGATTTTATCTTCTGTTCTTTCAGATTTTATATGCAATATATCATATCATAGATCCTAGAATAGGTTGATTTGATGATTAGATCATATAAATGTTAGGTTAATGTGATTAATCTAGATGTCTTCTAATGTGTTTTATTTTGAAAATTTTTTGAAATACATGCATGAAATCGCTTACATTTTTCAATAGATAATCATTGTATCCTAAGGACAATATTATGATATTATCATCGGCCTTCTAATAAGGTCGACTTTTTAATGAGGTTAGCTTTCTAATGATCTTGATTTTCTGATGAGGTCGGCTCGCTTAGTCGGGAGAACTTTGTCGGTCAAGCAACGAGGATCTACCCCAATAAGGAGTATCTGAGACTCGACCTAACTCATAATAAAAAACATTAAGACCATTGTATGTGCTACACACCATGTTGAACTTGAAAATGAGTGTCCTGCACCACAAAACCTCAAGAACATGATTATATGTTAAATCTAGTTTACAGAGTTTCAGACTTTGGGGATAAGAAGCATAAGTTTAAGTATAAGAAAGGAAAAGAGATTGGAGAGGAACTAAAAAGAACAAGTTCAAGTGCTTCAAAAAGGGCAAATGGTTTTAGAAGAAAAAAGGTAAAAGCAAAATGAGGTGCCATAACTCTAGCCAGCTGGGTAACTTCACTAGCAAATGTACTAAGCCAAATAAGGTAGCACCTCATTCTATTTTCCTTAGTATTGTTTCTATTTTTAGTACTATATTATTTATTGAATTGTATTCTTCATGGATTGTAGACTCAACAACCACTGACCATATAGCTGGAGACTGAGAAGTGTTCATGAAGTACTATTGAGTCCAAGCTAGGACCAAATGGATATATATTGGGAATAATGCTAGAGTCAAAGTGAAAGGAATTGGCACTTGCAAATTTATATCACGTGGTGGTCAAATCCTACTCCTACATGACATATAGATCCATGCACTAGAGATTTGATGGAACTTAATTTATGTAACTATTATTTTAGATCTAGGTTATACTTTGAATTTTCATGGTAGTTGTATATATTGTTGTGCTTTAATACCACTTGTTGAGAGAGGAAAAAAAAAAGAGAGAGAAAAATACCACAAACAAATCAAGATAACGTGGATTGGCCTCAAGCTTACCTCCGCGGGGTGTGCAAGCTTCACTATAAGAGAAAAAAATCAAACAAATATAAGAGAAATTCATCACTCAACCCTTGTACAAAGATCTCTCAACAAGAAGTCCCAAAACCCTTATAAAAGCTTTTTGAAATCTCTCTTGAAGCCTCTTTACATGATTAGAATATCACCAGCTACCTGACATAATAAATGACTTGTCAATCGGAGCCATATAGCCTCCAAAATCACCAAAATAGTGTTTCACTTGGATATTGAGCTCAAATCAAATCCTAGAACCCTTCTGGACCATCCGATCAAGATCGACTTGAATTGTGACCATCCGATTACGTAATCGGGCATCCTCTGCTTCATGATCAACCTCAAAATCAATCTGAGCCATTGGATCTTCACCGATATGAACGATGATCGTTGGATAGTGCTTCGATCCATGGTGGACTATGTGAAACGAGATGGGAAATGCCATGGATCATGCCTCTATGCCTGTGGACCATCGATCCATGTGACTCATGTGAAATCATGGCTAGGTGCGCCCATCAGAAAAGTCTCTTATGGCAATAGGAACTTCACTCTGTGATGTCGTCTCTCCTTCTTTCGAGTCTCCCATTTCGTATCTGATCCACCTCCACCTGGAGCTCCACCTTGCACTGGGCTCCCCATGGCTTCTAAAGCTCTAACTCATACTGGGCTCTATTAGAAATTATATCCTAAAGTTAATCATTTGATAATTATGCTAATTATAAATATATATGAATTGATCAATAATAAAAGTAATTTGATCTTTTTCATTACAAGGTTACATCTTCTAATGAACTCTTGTGATGTGATGAAGTCCTTAGGACTATTTTGATCGATAAAGGAAGATTTATCACATAGTCTTTAAATTGATTCACGACCAAATGATATGCTATTACTAGGATGATAGCGATATCAAGTGTAGGTCATCGTGTGCCATATGTGTTGGTTGTCTTCGTAATCAAATGGTGTGGAAACATCAGTATGGCATGCAAGTAAGATGTAGGAGTACACTTATTGAACGTGACCAACTATGGAGCATTTTGTTGTTAAGAGTTGCTCGTGAAGGGTATGGGTATAAGTGTCTCTCAGACCTAAGATCACCACGGTGATTTGCAAGCAACTCATTGTACTTTAGTGTCAGACTATTTGAATTTTTAATTCAGTGATGAAAGATTTTTGGATGCAGTCAAGTACTTGTCAAGTTGGTGTGTGACTCAAGATGAGATTGACCCCTCCAAATAGGAGTTAATGTATCAATGTATTTCAATTTAGTAAAACCTAGGCCTGGATAATCTATGTGATGAATTTAAAAAATTAAAATATAATGTAGATGATTTATCTAGAATTGACAGATAAATCCTAGGTCATCCTTGAGCATTAGGGTCAAAGAAATAAATTGTATGGTAACCATACGCTAATAGGTTTTTGAATGTTGCTTCGCCATCATTTGACCTATCCGAACGTCGGATCTCATTGCTAGATGGTTACATCGATTAGTTTAAAAAAATTTTTTTATACTACTAGCTTAGGTTTGAACCTATGGGGTCACACTCAAAAAAATTTTTTGATTGATCATGTGACTGATCAACGATTGAGAATCATTTAATTATTTAATCATCAATTCGATTGATAGTTAACCTTATGCAAAAGTTGCAATGAATTTATTCACCGAGTGTTAGTGAATTATTATAAGATTAATTAGTAATTAGATTACTAATTAGTTCAATTTGATTGAGCAAAAAGGATTAAATAAAATCTAATTGAATTAGATTCAATTAAGTTTGATCCGATTAGGTTATGAGATGACCTAATCGCTAAGGAAGAATTATCCTTAACTTGATCTGAATTTTAGTTCAATCAATTTCTAATTTGATTAAAATCTGATTAAAAAGTTATAAATCTAATTAGATTAGATTTTATTTATTTATTTGGGCTTAACCAAATGTGATTTGGTTTGGAATCAAATAAGAAAACCAAGAGTCCATATATTGTTGGACTCCTCCCATGCGCCACCCAAACTTTGGATGCCCACCTCTCTCCATGCTAAAAGGTTTTTGTGTGAGATTTCTCCATGCCAAAAGGTCTTCCACCATCCCTTTCTCATGTCCAAAAGTAGAGAAAATCTGGTCATAAAAGGTATGTTCAAATTTGATTTGAATGTGTTACCATATTGGATAAGGTTTGACTTTATCTATAAGCCTTGCCGCCCACTTCCTTTTATTCCCTTTCTTTTGTGCAACAAAAGGAGAATTTTGTGGTGTAGGAAATCAGATATGAACTAATTTACCATAGAAAATTTTTGGTTAGGCCATCACACATTATTTGGGCATTGGAATTGTGAGAGAGGGGGTGACATCACAAGGAAGAGTCCAAACATTGTTGGACTTTTCACCTTAACTCCTTACATGCCAAATAAAAGGGATTTATTTTTCTTTTGTGCATCTAAGAGAGACCAGAAAGAGCTCTTCATGTTTAGGAGACTTTGGGCATGGTTCCATGGCATGAAAAATAGAGGAGAGTCCTTTCCTCTTGGGTGAATGCAAAACCTAGATTTCTAGGGTTTGATCCTAGGGTTTGGGAAGAGAGAAAAATAAGAAAAAAATTTATTTCTTCTCCATACTTCTTCCTCATCCTCATCTCTTCTATATGTCCTTTTTTAATCTTTGAAAAGATTCAAGAGATTTAAAGAAAAGATCCAGATTAACCAATAAGATGGTCTTCGCGCGAGCTAACACTCCCGAGGAGACCAATCAGATCGGAGCTTCGAGTGGATATTTCGTAGAGGCTGGACATATGTGTAGCTATGAGCAATCAATGAGGATCTTCTTTACCACATCTTTCAGTAGTGGTGATCATCGATCCATACTCAGATATCGAGTTTTGAACTCAGATTAGAAGTAGATTTGATTTACTGCTCACATGTATGCATGCTGATTTTATCTTTTGAAATTTTTAGATTTTATATACCACATATCATGTCATAGATCTTAGAGTAAGTTGATTTAATGATTATATTATATACCTATTAGATTAATATGATTAATCTAGTTATCTTTCACTGTATTTTATTTCAAAAATTTTTAAAATATATGTATGAAATCGCCTACGTTTTCCAACAGTAATATCAGAGCCTAGGTTCATTATGACATGTTATATATGCATATTAAATTTAAAATTTAATTTAATTTTAATATGATATGTGATATCTTATATCTGAATTTAATTAAGGGTTGATTGCATAAACTGACATAAGGTTGTCCTACTATAGGGTTTACCCCTTATAGTGAACAGGTTATCCTAGTTTATGCTGATCTTTGATAAAATCTGATTTTATATCATGCATATGATGTTTATAATCTGATTTAGATATGATCTAAAGTTATGATCAGATCTGATATAATTTATATTAGATCTAAATCTAAGCATATATGATATGTGATTAGATTAGATGATCCGATTAGCAAGTACTTGGATTGGATTGATCACCAGACCATCCGGTCATAGGTGCAAGAAGGATTTAAATGCCCTATCTTCCATTCGATAGGATGCTCTTATAGCATGTAGGGGTGTCATATGATTAAATCCCATGAAGAAGAATGTGAAAGGAAGAACTTACTTTTCTATAAAATCCTAGATCTTAAAACCTTAGGTTTGTTGTATGTGATACAAAGTTGTATGACAAGTAAAATATCTAATCTATATAATTAAAATTATTTTAATCATGAGAAAATAAAATCTAAAATTATAAAAATTTAGATATAATCTAAAAGAATATTTATGATTGATTTTATTTTAGGATTATGTAAGATTTCTCAGATCTGAAACTCTTTAAAATGTGATTACACAATTACTGAGCCGATCCAATTTTGAACTTAGTTAATCCAGTCTCCATGTGTAGTCAGCTCAATGTTGATTGAGTCAACCCAATTTCAAAACAAAAAATTTTTGCATAAAATTTGTTGTAAATTGTTTGCAAAATGAAAAGTTGAAATTATTCAAAATCTAAACCTAAACCCATGTTGAACCTACACTTAATTTAGAATTAAGTTGAATTAATTAGATCTAAAATTATAAATTAAAGATCTAATATCATTTGCATAAAAAATGAGTTGATGAATTTATGGGTTAGCTTGATCAGGTCATCTTAATTGGGTTAGATTTAAGGTTAGAATCAAAGAGTTAATGGATCAAGTAGAGAAATTGATTAAATCTAATCAAATATTGAATTAGATTAATTTAGAATTTCTCTAGAACCAATACAATAGTTATAGATGGTCAAGTTCATATCTTTGATTAGACCAAATGGACTTTGATCATTGCTCAATGATCGAGCCCCAGTCTTTAGGCAAACTTAATTGAAACTGATGAACCAAATTGGTATCTAAGATAAGTTTGGCATTTTGACTGATGGTTTTTAATTGAGAGTGGCTTACTTGGCTATTTTGATGGTGTCTAATGCAAGCTTAGCATACCCTCCCACTGATCTCACTTACCTGGCCAATATGGTTAATCAGCTTTTGATTAGGTTGCTCATTGATTCATGCTAACCCATGCTACATAGGTAAATCAGTGTGACTGATTTAGGTGCTCTTAGATTGATCAGCTAGTCTTGAGTCCTCTTCATGACTTGGTGAAGTCAGTGGGAGGATTTAAAACTAGTTGGATGGATTAGATTAAGCTTAATCTTCTTTGATCTAACTTGATGAAGTCAGTGGGAGGATTGTAGTTTATTGATTGATCTCTTCTCTTCTCTTAATTCATAAATTAAATCTTCTAAATTATTAAGTTCCTAAAATGAGATAGTTATGATGATAACTAAATCATAGTCTCTCTCCCTTTAAGTTGGGTGATAATGGATCCATTAGTATGATGATTATTGGAGGTCCAAAGGTCTGGTGCTCATCCACCATTGGAATTATCATTCATAATATGATGACTTAGTCAAATCTCTCTGGTGAGTGGTTAGATTAACCGGCCAAAGTTGGATCTAATAATTTAGTAGTTAGATTTCTGAGTATGATCATGTTAATGGTTGGACCTAACCAGGACTTGCAGAGAAGACCAAAGTCAACTAAAAAGTTATCTGGGGCAAAATCAATTACTAAAAATTATTTATTAAAATAATTGATTAAGAACCTACCCATAGATGTACATGGGTGAGCCGGCCAAAGTCGAGCTCATGTGTAACTATATGGATTCTAGTACCTGCTAAGAAATTAGGATAATTTTTTGGATTGGAGGTAGAGACTACCAATTCGACTAAAATAGTGAGGAACTTTTAGATTAAAGTCCAAGTTTTTACACTTAATCAATTTATAAACATAGAGGTCTTGTGTTTTTCTTTCAGTTATGGCTAGATGTCTGTTGCTCCATTTACTTTTGACAGTGACTTATTTATAGGACCCAACTTCGATAGTTGGTATCGAAAGTTGTAAATAGTTCTAGAGTATGAAACAATCCTATATATAATTATGAATCCAACACCTGATATTTCTGCGTCCAATACATATGATGTGATCAAAGGTACTTATCAGAAGTGGCCAAATGATCGTATCACCATGTAGTATTTTTTGAGAGCAGCAAAAAATATAAAATTAGTTGTAAATTTGATGATGCTCAATGGGAGGAAATCCTTCAAATGTTGGAGTTCTTTTGCATCTCTGAAGATGTGTCTTCAGTAGGGCAATAATCCCTTTGAGAAAGAAAAAAAAAAGGAGGTGCAAGATATCATGCTTGGATTATGGAGCCTGAACTGACAAAAGAGTCTAAGGTTAACCTAGTCTGGCAGAATCCCTTAATCCGAATAGGCTAAGGAAGAGAAATCAGCAAAGAATTACTGGATAAGGTACTTACATGATAACACTTTATGATTTCTCTATCTATGACACTACTACCTGGGTATTGGATATCGAATGTCCATGCAAATTATTTCAATGACTTTGGATTAGTAGAAAGATTGAAAATAGCAAAAGATTCCTGAATGTTAGAGCTGAAGGTCATATTTCAGTTCTAGCTTTAGAAATTCTCAAGCAAGTTTTCGATTCTAATAATGTCATTTTCGATGATTGTCACCATTGTCTATTTTGACGAATATAATTTGTGTAGGCCTTTTGGCCAAGGATGGATTTACATTGTCAACATAGAATGATTTTTGTATCATTATAGATGATGTTAAAATCATAGTGGACAACTAAAGAAATGACATTTGCGAATAGTCACAGCCTGTTAGTGTATAGTACACAACAAATAGACTCCTTAGAGTAGATAATATCATGAAAATCTAACTTTGGCAATTTAGACTCAGTCATATAAACAAAAATGGGATCAGCAGGAGATAAATCTTGAAGTCAATGATTATAAATCATTGTCAATCTATCAATCCTATCTCCTTAGTAAGATGATCAAGTCACCTTTTGCTGGAAAAAATGAACGAGCCAATGATGTTCTGAGTCTAATACATACTGATGAATTGGATCTACAAACATGTTTACCATAAATTTGAATTATTTGAAATATTCAAATAATTTTTTAATAAGGTAGAGAAATAAACTGGGAACATTGAAACTCTTTGGTCAGACCAAGAAGGAGAATACCTTTCTGATGAGTTTTTTGACACATCTAGAAGAAAATAGAATTCTCTCTTATTAGAATTGATTTTGCTAGACATAGTTCGATCCATGATGGATTTTACAAGTATGTCAGTCTCTTTTTAGGATTATATTCTTGAGACTACTTGTCATGTTCTCAATTGAATTTCGATCTAATCAGTCGCAAAAGCACCATATGAGATATGGACTAGGCGTAAGCCGATACCCTCTTATCTTAGGATTTGAGAGTATTTGATTTGTGTCAAGTATTTGTAGATCGATTAGCTTGTATCTTGATACTATAAATATTATTTGATAGGATACCCCAAAGAATTTAAGAGATATTACTTCCATCTTGCTGAAGAACAAAAGTTGTTCGACATTTCTTTTAGAAAAGAAGTACCTTGGTGAAGGAACTAATGCTTTTAATGTGAAACTTATGAAGTTCGACAGGTAGAAGAACCGACATAATCTAGTGAACTCATAGAACTGAATTTGATTAGATCAAATCCGAAATCCATTGTAGAGGCACCATTAAGGAGATCTGATATAGTACCGCATTCATTGGATAGATACTTCAGTTTCTAGTTTTGGGATGCGATCCTATCAAACTCAGTGAGAACAATAAAGATCTGATCATCTACATGGATGCCATGCAGAGGTTCGATTCTGATTAGTGGTTTGGAGCCATAAGTCCGAAATGGAGTCCATGAAGGTCAACGATGTATGGACACTTGTTGATCCACTCGAAGGGGTAAAACTCATAGGGTGTAAGTGGATCTTCAGTAGGATCAGAGGGCGCAGACGAGAAGGTGGAGACCTACAAAGCCCATATGATTGCCTAAGGATATTGTCAATATTATGGTATTGACCATAATGAGATATTTTTTTCTATGACAATGCTAAATATTTCGAAGTTGGAACGTGTATTTTGATAAGTGATCAAAATGCATGGCTTTGTTGAGAACAAAGAAGAACCGTGTAAATACAAATGGGTTAATAGTTCTGTAAGTATATTTCTTATTTTATATATAAATAAAATTCTCTTAATTAGGAATGACATTCCTTACATTACAAAAAATAAAAGTTTTGCTGTTATCGTTATTCTCCATAAAAGACTTGGAAAAGGCATCTCTCATCCTAGGGATGAAGATCTATAGAGAGATCTAAGAGCCTGCTTAGGTTATCCTAATCTATGTACATAGAGTGTTTATCAGTAAAATTTATTCTATTATGTACATCATATACGAGATCGAATATGGTATACTCACTAAGGATAGTAAGTACATACCTGGAAGATCTGGATGTGAATCACTGAAAGATCATTCTTAAGTATTTGAGAAATACTAAGGATCGATCACTTGGTTATAGAAAATCTAACTTAAAACTTATAAAATTTGACTCTAATTTTTAGTTGGACATAATAATAGTAAGAACGTATCGGAATGCATCTTTATCCTAAATAATGGAGCAATCTGCTAGAAAAGTTTCAAGCAGAATAATATAGCCAATTCAATTTGCGAGGCAGAATGCATTACAGCATCCGATGCTTGTAAAAAATCTATGTGATTGTACAAGTTCACTGATAAGCTAAGAGTGGCATCCTTCGATGATGGTCCTACTGTATTGTACAGCACTAGAGCCATAGCTCATGCTAAGGAGCCGAAGTCCCATCAGATTACTAAACATTTTGCGTCGCTACCATCTTATTTGAAAAATCTATTAAGGTGACATCGAATTTTAGAAGATTAACGAAAAGAAAAACCTGACCGATCCATTTACTAAAGCCTCGATATCTAGAAGTTTTGAGATGATAAATCAAAGATGGGTATATGATACTATACTGATTGGCTTTAGTCTAAGTGGGAGTTGTTGGGAATTGTATCCTAAAGCTAATCATTTGACGATTGTGCTAATTATAAATATATTTGAAGTGATCAATAATAAAAGTTATTTGATTTTTTTCATCATAAAGTTATATCTTCTCATGAACTCTTGTGATGTGATGAAGTTATTAGGACTATTTTGATCAATAAAGGAGGATTTATCGCGTAGTCCTTAAACTGGTTCGTGACCAAACGATACGCTATTACTAGGACAATAGCGATATCAAGTGTAGGTCATTGTGTGTCATGTGTGTTGGTTGTCCTCATAACCAAATAGTATAAAAATACTAGTATAGCATGCAAGTGAGATGTAGGAGTACATCTCATTGAACGTGATCAACTGCGGAGCACTCTGCTGTCAAGAGTAGCATGCAAAGGGTATGGGTATAAGTATCCTTCAGACCTGAGATCACCATAGTGACTTGCAAGCAACTCACTGTACTTTAGTGTCAGACTATTTGAAGTTCTAATTTAGTGATGAAAGATTTTTGGATGCAGTCAAGTACCTGTTAAGTCAGTGCATGAGTCAAGATGGGATTGATCCCTCCAAATAAGTAGGAGTTAATGTATCAACGTATTTCAATTTAGTAAAATTTGAGCCCGGATAATCCATATAGTAGATTTAAAAGATTAAAATATAATGTGGATGACTTATTTAGGATTGACAGTTAAATTCTAAGTAGTTCTTGAGCATTAGGATCAAAGAAATGAATTATACTATAACCATACACCAATAGGTTCTTGAATGTTGCTTCGCTATCATTCGACCTATCTGGACGTCGGATTCTATTGCTAGATGGTTACATCGATTGGTTCAAAAATTTATTTCTGTATCACTGGCTTAGGTTCGAACTTATGGGATTATACTCAAAAGAAGTTTCTGACTGATCATGTGGCTGATCAATGATTGAGAATCGTTGAAGGGTTTAATTGTCAATTCGATTGATAGTTAACCTTATACAAAAATTGTAACGAATTTATTCATTAAATATTAGTGAATTAATAGAGGATTAATTAGTAATTAAATTATTGATTAGCTCAATTTGATTGAGCAAAAAAAATTAAATAAAATTTAATTAAATTAGATTCAATAAGGTTTGACCCGATTAGGTTATGAGATGACCTAATCGCTAAGGGAGAATTATCTCTGATTTGACCAGGACTTTGGTTCAATCAATTTTTAATTTGATTAAAATTTGATTAAGAAGTTATAAACCTAATTAGATTGAGTTTTATCTATTTATTTGGGTTTAACCAAATGTTATTTGGTTTGAAATCAAATAAGGAAACCAAGAGTCCATATATTGTTGGACTCCTCGTATGCGCCACCCAAACTTTGGATACCCACCTTTCCCCATGCTAAAAGATTTTTGCATGAGATTTCTCCATGCCAAAAGATCTTTTACCCTCCCTTTCTCATGTCCAAAAGTAGAGAAAATCTGGTCATAAAAGGTATGTTCAAATTTGATTTGAATGTGTTACCATAATGGATAACGTTTGACCTTATCTATAAGTCTTGCCACACACTTCCTTTTATTCCCTTTCTTTTGTGTGACAAAAGGAAAATTTTGTGGTGTAGAAAATCAGATAGAGATCTGATTTACTATGAAAAATTTTTGGTTGGGACGTCACACATTATTTGGGCATTGGAATTGTGAGAGAGGGGGTGACATCACAAGGAAGAGTCCAAACATTGTTGGACTCTTCACACTAACTCCTTACATGCCAAATAAAAAAGATTTATTTTTCTTTTGTGCATGTAAGAAAGACCAGAAAGAGCTTTTCATGTTGATGAGGCTTTGGACATGGTTCCATGGCATGAAAAATAGAGGAGAGTCCTCTCCTCTTGGGTGAACACTGTTGGGAATAGTGTCCCAAAGCCAATCGTTAGCCTGTTGACGGTTGTGCTCCTTTTGTATATGTACATGAATTATGAATTAATAAAAATTATTTTGGTATTTTTTTTCATCACAAAATATTTCATCTTCTAATGAACTCCTATGTTGTGGTGAAGTTCTTAGGACTATTTAGACTCGATAAAGGAGGATTTGTCGTTTAGTCCTTAAATCTGTTCATGATCAAATGATATGTTGCTACTAAGGATGACAATGTTTATCAAGCATAGGTCATTGTGTGCCATATAGGATGGTTGTCCTCTTAACCAAAGAGTGTGTAGACACTGATATGGCATACAAGTGAGATGTAAGGGTACATCTGCACTGAACGTGACCGACTTCGGAGCTATTTCTACTGTCAAAATTTACTTCGATGGAATATGGGTATAAATATCCTTCCGACCTGAGACCGTCACGGTGACTTGCAAGCAACTCACTGCACTTAGGCACTGGACTACCTGAATTTCTAATTCAATGACGAAAGGCTGCTGGGTGTAGTCAAGTACTTGACTTATCGGTGCGTGTATCAAGATGGGATTGATCATTCCAATTTAGGAGCTGTGTATAGTCATGTTTCAATTTAGCAAAATCTTAGCCAAGGTAGTCCTAGTGAGGAGTCACAGGACTATTTGAGTTGAGCACGATTTGGATGATCTGATCAGGATTGACAGTTTAACCCTAAGTCATCCTAAACACAAGGGTCAAAAGGATGAATTATACAGTAACCATATTCACATAGGTTCTGAGTATTGTGATTGTGACTATTCGACCTATCCGGACATCGGGTATCATTGCTAGATGGTCACTTCGATTAGTACAGGAATTGGTTCTTGTGCTACCGACTTAGGTTCGAACCTGCGGGGTCACACACATTAGAGGTTTCTATCTGATCTGATAGCTGGTGAAGAGTCCTTCATGTCTAAGATTCTATGATCGAGAATCAGGATTCTCTGATCATGAATTCCACATATTTTGGGTACCGGGATCAAGAGTCCCACTGGTTTAGGACTCTTCGATCAGGATTACATATCGATGAATTCTGATGCCCAATTACCCATCGGATTTAGACTCAATATTTATGAGAGATTTAATTAGTGATTTGATCACTAATTAACTCAATTTGATTGAGTAATTATTTTTGGATCAAGTCCAATTGAATTGGATTCAGTTGGGTTTGACCCGATTAGGTTAAGAGTTGACCTAATCGTCGAGATGGTTTGGTCCCTGATTTGATCAGAGATTGGGCTTAATCAATTTCTGATTTGATTAGAATTTTATTGAGCCTAATTAAGTCTAGTTTAGTTGGGTTTAAATTAGTCTAATTGGGCCTAACTTATTTGGTTCAATTAGGTTGGTTTAAATAATGAAACCACCTTGACCCATTCTTCCTGCGCCACCTCACTTCCACTGCACCCATTTGAATTCACGAGAAGAAAGTTCTCATAAATTTTTTCTCACGCAAAGCTCTCCTCACACCCTACTTTAATGTGCCAAATGAGTGGATAAGGATGATTGGTTGGCCATTCAAATTCAAAACAAAGTTTGAATTTGAATGAGCAACCAATCTTAGCACCTTGACCTTATCCTCTTTTAATGCCCCATTTATTATACGAGAAAATGTTTCTCATGAAATCACTCACACACAAATTAAGCCACGCCCTCCTCTTCTCACGCCCTTAGTGGATAGGAATAAATTGGTTTCTATTTGAATTCAAAATTTGATTTGAATTCAAATGTGCAATTACTCATCTTTATCCTCTCACGTGGATAAGATGTTTGACATTGTTTTAAAGGGAGGAGAAGAGTGGGGCGTGTAAAAGAAAAATTTTAGAGAGAAAATCTGGGTGTGAGGAATCCTTGTGTACAAGGTGAAGGTCTATATCCTTTCGAGAGAAAAGGAAAGAAAAGAAAAAAAAAGTGTGCGCAGGGTTTCAGTGAGTTCTTCAGGGTTTCAGCCTGGAGTTTGGGAAGTGAGAAGGTGAGCTACGAGTGTTGTGAGCCCACCAAATTTTAGGAAGATCTTCAACATCCTCTCAAGTATGTCTGCTGATGATTCAGACATCCAAAGAATCAGCAGACATCGATCGAAGGAGTTCGATCAGCATCGGCCGTCGAAAGGGCTTTACAACGAGCTAGCACTCATGAGGAGTCAATCAGATCGAAAACTTCATGTGGATGATCCGCAGAGGCCAGACACACTATGTGGCTGTATCGCGATGATCAGACTCTTTCAACGGTGATCAGATTGTGGTGATCTACTACCCGCACAAAGGTATTGTGTTCTGAACACATTACAGTAAAGTGTTTATTGTTCAAATTCGAATTTCAAATTTAAATGCATGCATGCTATATATCATATTTAGATCATAGTGTAGGGTAAATTTATGTTAATTAATTAGATTAATTAATATTTTTTTGCTATAAAATCATAATTTTAAAAATATTTTAAAATTATCATTTTACCCCTGCACTGAATTTCGTTTCAAACACAAAACCTAGATTTCTAGGGTTTAATCCTAGGGTTTGCATGTTAGAAATTATGATCTAAAATCAATCATGTGATGATTAAGTTTCTCTTTGTATATGAATTATTGATTAATAAATAATAGTTATTCTAATATTTTTTATCATAAAGTAATATCTTTCTTGACTCTTGTACTGTGATGAAGTCCTTAGAACTATGCTAGTGTACGATAAAGAGAAGATTTATCATATAGTTCTTATACATGTTTGCGACCAAATGATACGTCATTATAGGATGATGATGTTTATCAAGTGGAGGTTGCTGTGTGCCATATGGATTGGTTGTCCTCTTAACCAAGAAGTGTGGTGATACTGGTATGGCATACAGGTGAGATGTAGGGGTACATCATTACTGAACAAGTGTCTCACCTGCTGAGCATTCTGTTGTCAAGAGCTACTCATGAAATACATGGGTATTAGTATCCTTCAGATCTGAGATCACTATAGTGACTTGCAAGCAACTCATTATGCTTTGATGTTGGACTATCTGGATATCTAATACAGTATTAGAAGATATTGGGTACAGTTAAGTACTTACGAAGTCTGTGTGTGGATCAAGATGGGATTGACCCCTCTGAATTATTGAAGTTGATGTATCGTTGTATTTTAATTTAGTAAAATCTTGATAAGGATAATTTATTTGATGGATTTGAAAGGTTAAAATATAATGTTGATGAAGCAATCTCGGTTGACAGTTAACCTGCGACCATTCTAGAGCATTCAGGATCAAAATGATGAATTATGCGGTAACCATGTGTATAGATTTTAAAATATTTTTTTACAATAATTTGACCTATCTGGACATCAAAAATTATTGTTAGATGGTATCTTGATTAGTACAGAAATTGATTCCTGTGCTAACGGCTTAGTGTTTGAACCTATGGAGTCACGCACACAAGTCAGACAAAGTAGGAAGAAATTGGCCTATGTTTATATGTCTAATTTGAAAGTATTTGACTTGATTGAATATATAAGCTAACTTGATTGAGAATTAAGTTATGGGTCAAATGAGATTGAAGAGTTGACTATGTCTAGCCAGCACTACACATAAGGTTCCGATTCAATTTCGAGGATGAACAGTTTCTGATCTATGATCCATAGAGCATATAAAAGATTGAATTTAAATGTTAATTAATTTTAAATTAGATTTGAATTAATTAGACTTAATTGGATCCAAAAATTCAAATTAGACTTGATACAAAAGTCCTAAAGAGTTTAGGATTGACAGTCTTTCGAAATTATTTCGAACCAGTTTCGAATTGGATTCGAATCAGATCCATGTTGGATGAAATATGAGAAATCCTATTTGCATTGGAATTTCTCTCTCATGTGGGCCGACCAACACCTAGGATGATGCTGGTTTGTGGCATCCCATGTGGGTGAGGGAGTGGGCGCAAAGTGGTTGTCATAAGTGATGGCAATTCTATCTCATGTAGGAATTCTTCTTTTATGAGTATTGGACTGATTCAAATTAGATTTGAGTTAGGACTCTTATACTTATTAGGTCATGAGATTCATCTATAAATAGAGAGAGTCTTTACCTATGGATGCATAGCAAACAAGTTTGATTGAGAGAAGAGAGAAAGAAAGAGAGAGGCATGAGAAGAGAGAAGCCCTTCTTCTTCTCCTTAGCCTCTCCCCTTTGGTGCTACCCCTTCTCCCTTGGGTGTGGGCCCTCCTTGGGCATCCCACCTACTGGTGTGAGGTGTCACACCAGCACATCTCCCCCCTCATTTGATTGGATTGTGAAGATCGAAGTTCATCCTGCTTTCTTACAACGTCTGGCGTGTATGCATAGTAGAGGGTCTGCACATCCAGGCCTCTATGAAGATTTATATTTGATTATTTAAGATTTGATCTCTAGTTCTACTACTAATTAGATAAGAATTTAATTTTTATTCATATATATTAATAAAAAAAATTTTAGATGCAACTTGGGTCATCCGAAGAGAAATAGTTATCCTTCCTTTCAATTGGTATCAGAGCAGGTCTGAAATATATGCATGTATAACTAAATTTTTTGAGATTAATTACATAATATGTAATTAGAATTTTTTGTAAGATATTAAATCTAATTCAAATCTATTTATATAAAATTTTTGATCTGATTTTAATTGGATTAGATGAGCCTAATCAATTATTGATTGAGGTTATTATAAGTTTGTTATAACAGAATTCTGTTATTGCTGAATTTTTAATAGAATAGCAATGTGAATTAAAATCTATTTTAAATTTATTTTAATAAAATTTTAATATTATTTTTTTCATTATGAAGTGGAGTTTATTTCAGATCTAAATTGGATCTATTTTGATAAATATTTAGGTCTAAATCTTATCAGAATTCAGCACTGTACGAAAATAAATTTTACCATAAATTTATTCCTTATGCATTCATATTTGTATCTAATTAATTTTTTATATGATATAAAATCTAAAATTGATATTTTATAATTAGTATAAGATATGTTTTAGATCTGATATGATGTATATGATTCATCAAATCTAATTAGATTAGATAAAAAAAATAATTGATAAGATCAAGGATATATTCATGACATAATTATTTTGTCAATAATTACATATTGATGTAATTATATGTGAAATTAGATTTCAGATCTTTATAGCCTAATACTCAGATTGATGAGATCACCAAACCATCCGATCAGAGGAAATTGAAGAGATTAATCTCTTTTTTGCCAATTCGATGGATTCTCTTATGATGTGTAAGGTTGTCATTATGATCCGATTTCATAAAGAAGAAAAGTGAATAATTTTTTATATATTATTTTGATCATAAATATATTTAGATTAGATCTAAAGTGATTTATGATTCATTACAATAGGATAAAATTTAGATATAAAATTATTTTAGATCTGAATTGCATATTACATAAGATGTAATCAGTATTGATCTAAAAATTGCCATGATACATGAGATGTATGTATAAAGTTTAGATCATCCCTATGCATGTTTAATTGTAAAACATATTATGAAAATTTATTTTCATGAGATGAAACATATAGTATGCTTCATCTGAAATTCTTGTAGAATAGTTCTACAGACTGAAACACATATTTTACATACTTAATTTTGAATTAAACTTTGAATGATATAGATTTGAGAATAGAAGATCATTAAGACACCACATAAAACGATGGGCAATGGGTTAGCTTGAATTAGATCCTTCTAATGAGTTAGACCTAGGGTTAGAAATACATATGGACCAAGTAGAGAAATTGATTAAATCTAATTAAGTGTTGAATTAGATTAGGTCAGTATTTCTCTAAACCAATCTCAATAGTCAAAATTTGATCAAGTCCATGTGTTTGACCTTAATAAATGGACCATAATCATGACTCCGTGGTTGAGTTCGAATCTTCTGGTGAACCAAATCGGAACTAATTAACCAATTGGTGTCTAAGATAAGTTTGGCAGATTTGATCAAGTGATTTTTAATTGAGAGCTATTCACCTAAATGCGTCTATGATGAGTTAAGGACACATCCCTCCCACTGATCTTACTTAGCAGGCCAACACAGTAGATTATATTTTGATTAAGCACTAGTCGATTCGTGCAGACCCATGCCATTAAGGTGAATCAGCATGACTGATTTAGGTGTCTTTAGACCAGCTCGTGTCTAATCCTTTACATGATTTGATGAAGTTAGTGGGAGGATTTGTAACTTACAGATCATCTTCTTCTCTTATTCTCAGATCAATGAAATCAAATCCTCTAAATTATTAGATCCATAAAATGATAAAGTTATGAGATAACTTAGTTATAGCCTCCTATTAAGATACATGATAATGAGTCCAATATTAGATGTGTGCCCTAGATGCTAGATTGGCTGACACATTCCTGTACAAATCTAAGGATAAATTTATAATTTTGACTATAAATCAATAAAAGAGTTATTCTTCTATCACATTGTGTATATTGTGTCTGTGATACATCCTTTGAGTTAGTAGGAATGTTAATTCATATTTTCAAGAGTTGAAAATTTAAGACATGAATTTACATAACTAACTCATAAACAGCTCCTGACTATAGGATGGTGATCGATCTGAAAGGTTGGTGTACGATTGCTTCCTTAGGATAGATGTATCTTGAGTCTATGGTGTGGAGACACCGAAGTGAGAGTACAGGTATTCATTGAGAATGAGAGTACTGAGCGTGACCATATCGAGCAGTCATAAGGAAGTCTACCTTCTCGTCGATGACTAGCTCGATGCTGTAGTTGTGTATCTAGTTCTTTGACCTGAGGTGCATTGACAGTTCACCTTGAGTGTGTTATAGTTTGACTACACCATAACTCAATCTTCTAACCATTCAGAATCTTAAGGTGTATGTTGGCTGTTGCATATTCATTGTAGGAACTAGGTCGCACCAAGATGGGATCTATCAACTTCGGTAGATGAGAAGAGTAGTCCTACGATAATTGAAAGATCGAGTCCTTAAGCTCATGGCCATAGCAGAGTGAAATAATAGAAAAGAGTTTTTCATTAAGGTTTCACATCGAACTCGGATCGATCGATTAACTCATATGACTGATGTTGGGTTTGACAAGTTCACCTTAACCCTAATTCAGTCGGGACTCATGATAGAGGAACTCAATCACACAGGTAGCTGCACTGAGAGGTTCATCTTCAGTTCTGATGGGTTGCCACCACATACTACTAGATGTCACTGGTGGATTTTGGGAGCAATTAGAATGATATTGATGATCGATCATTCTAATTGTCTGAATCAGAAGAGTTCTGGTCCATCGAAAGGAGTTTCGATGATGTCGATGATGAGATCATGACATATCTCATTACCATATAGAATTGAATCTAACTGGGTTACACAAATAAGGGTTAGGATCTAGATGTCATCAATTGGGCTAACCTAATTGATTTGGATAAGATCCAATTAGGTTCAAGAAAATCGTGCTAGCACATGATTGAGCCTAACTTTCTCCTCGTGTAATCTTTTCTGTCTCTACTAAGCCAAATATAATTTGACTCATTCAGAGAATCTTAGAAAGATTTCTCTTAATCTAAATAAAACTTGTCTAGCTCAAAAAAGGCTTGTCTTAATTTATGAGATGAATTTAAGACAACACCTGCTAATTCCTAGTACCTGCCAATTTTATTTTAGGACATCTGTCAAAAGTTGACATATGGGTCTTAAACTGAAGAGGGCTCATTGGAGGATTTTTGTAGAGTATCCACAAGCCAAGCCACATCAAATTAGGTGCTATAATCAGATTATGGTGTGAGCCCAATTGGATTAAAGTGGGCATCCCAAGTGGATAAGGATTGGAGAGTCTTGATCAATTTAAACTCTTGGGCGCCACCTCTATTTGTGCTTATCCAATGTTGGTGCCATCTTTTGGAGATAAGATGGGATTTTTATCTAATATAATTAGATGACATCACTCCATCAATCAGAATTTTTTTAAAATTTATTAGAATTTTTTGATTGGTTGAATGATGTGGCACTGCACAGCATACAGCATCTATATAAACCCTGCTGCGCCTAGGGTTTTGAGGTAGAAGTTGTTTTATGCACAAAACCCAATATCTGCTACCCCCTCCCCTCTTATCCATGTCCTCCCTACTCTCCTTCCTCCCCTCTTCACTTCCAAAGAGTTGGACATCCATCTGGCAAAGATCCAAGGCGTGGTGATGCCTGGAACAGAAGGCTGCAGGACTTCTTCGACAGGCTGCTGCTCCAAATTCAGAAAGACTTTTAAAGATCTTCCTAATCAGATTTAGATCTGATTTTTGGAGCATAGATTCATGAGGAGAAGATGTTCTAGGTTCTACCTAAGTGGATACCGGTAGAGGCTAGGCGCTTGCATGGCTACATCAGAACCTCAAACTGTGCAGAGATCATCTACAGGGTAATCTGATTACCCTTGAGGTATTACTTGTTTCCTCATCCCTTTTAGATTTATTTTAGACTTAATATTAGATATGAAGATTAGATCTAGAGACATAGATCTAAAATATATATAGGATATATTTTTTTTAAATTATTCTATCCCAGATTTGATGAAATTTAGAAGATCCTAGGAGGAAAAGCGGTTTTCCTCCTTCAATTGGTATCAGAGCCAAGTTGATGGCTCAGTTTCAGATCTAATTTAGATCTGATTTTAATTTTAATTTATCTTATATTAAAAGATTTTAGATATCACATCATATATGATAGGATCTGAAATCAAAATATTTAAAATTAAATCTAAGAAGATCTAACATGCATGAGATGTATGACTAGACTAGGATTAGTTGAATCCATGAATAGTCTTAAGTTTTATGTTTTAATGAGATTAAAATATGAATTAAATCTAATTTATTCTCTATTTTTTTGATGTTATAAGTATTATAATTAGATCAAAAAATAGAAAATAAAATTTTAATTTTTTTATAAAATTGATCTGTTGCATGCCTAGACTAGTTGTAGAATTGTTCCAGTAACTTATCTAGAATAGATTTAATTTTGAATAGTTCAATTTAAATCTTATTTTTTAGATATTACATATGATGTACCAGATCTGAAAGCATGTTAATTAGATCAATTTTTGATACATGAGATGTATGCAAAGCATGTATTAGTTAGATCTTAAATTGTATATGTGATATGTTAATTTAGATCTAACTAGTTTTGTAGTTAAATTTATATTTTTGATTAAGGTGTTCCTCATGGCCGTCCGATCATAAGAATGAAGTAGGATTTTAAGACTCTCTCTTCCCATTCAATGGGGTGTTCATATGACGTGTAGGGGTGCCGCGCGTTCATCCTTAATCAGAAATCAAAACTTATTTTTCTACAAAATTCTAGATCCTGAAATCCTAAGATTTATTTTACATATTTTATTTATGAACCCAAACTTAATTAATAAATTAAATTTATGAAATCAATTTGGTCTAAAATTAAGAATTTTAGATCTAAGATATTTTCATAAAATTGGGTTCGGGCTTGGGTAGCTCAATTAGGTCTAGCGGTTGATCAAACCGAATTAAGAGTTGGTTAGGTGGGATCATGAAAGCTAATAATTGACCAGCCTAATAGGATTAAGTCTGGGTCAAGGTCGAATCACATTTAGATGTGACTCGATCAAGTTAAGACCTAATTTGGCTCAGTGTTAGAGTCTGGATTATAGGCTAACCCAATTGGTTCTGGTTCGACAATTTGGTGTCTAAGGTAAGTTGGACAGATTCGACCAACTGATTTTTAATTGGGAGCTACTCGACTCGAATGCATTCTTGTCGAGTTAATGGCATATCCCTCCCACCGATCTCACTTACCTGGCCATATGTGTCGACTCAGTTCTGATTTGAGGTGGCTAACAATTCGAGCTAACCCATGCCACTAGGTTAGTCATAATTGTTATGACTATGTCAAGTCAAGTTTAATGAGACCTAAATCAAATCTTCCTAAGAAAATATTAAGTCTAGGTCTTCCACCATTGTGGATGTGCGGGCCCTTCCCAGGGTTGATTGTTCTCAGCTGGATATAGTGGCTCAGTTGCATCGAAAAGATGCAACCATGTCCATTAGGCATTGGATGCTATGAATTAGAGGATGGGTTGGGCTCAATATTTTGGATATGGTGAGGGACCCAATCAGGAATCTAGTTCATAAAAA
>NC_025996.2:107267974-107303676 GCF_000442705.2 Elaeis guineensis
CCGAAGGGGGAACGAGAGACCACAGGCTTACTCGGAGGGATGCACAAAAGTAATGACAAGAAAAGAAGCCCCTAGGCGGTGAGAAGAAGGTTGGCACTAACCTATATCACTCTGAGGGACCTGAGGGACGAAAAATAGGAGACGCCTACAGCTCGAGAAGACGCTCACTGAAGCAGGGCTCTCGAAGAGAGGACAGACGCTGGTGAGAACTCAGGAACGGAGTAGGATGCCTAAAGGTGGGAAGACGGGTTTAAATAGACCCTGGGATCCGGCGCCATAATGATCGCGAATCTCCCCAGGCCAGTCCGCATCCGACACGTGTCCCACTCCCCCTGGCAGGTGGCTAAAAGCGGCTGACGGTTGGCAGGATTATAATTGCACCGTACCTAGACCAGTGTACCTACAGGAATTTCAAAGCATCCCCTCGTACCGCTCCAATTCGAAAAGACTCCGGCACGCACACATTTAATGCCAAAATATCTGGAGGCGACAGTGCGCAGGATTCGAAGGGACAGTTTCGACTGTGCCCATCTCTCTCTCTGTACTTCCTTCGTTTGAAATTCAAACTCGGAAGTAGGGGAACTGGTGTTGGGTATAAAATACCCACAGCCGAAGTCCTCAGCAAAATCGACTACATGACAACTCCGCCCGGACTCCTACGGGAGCCGGGCTCCGTCACCGACAATTTCAACAGCGAGCAGACTCCGCCCGGACTCCTACGGGAGCCGGGTTTCGTCCTCAACTCCAACAGCTACGAGCAGACTTCGTCCGGACTCCTACGGGAGCCGGACTCCACCGACAACTTCAACCGCAAGTAGACTCCGCCCGGACTCCTACGGGAGCCGGGCTCCGTCCTCAACATCAACCGCTGGTAAGCTTCGTCCGGACTCCTACGGGAGCCGGACCTCCCCTTTGACTTTAATTACAGGGAGACTCCGCCCAGACTCCTACGGGAGCCGGGCTTCATCCTCAACTCCAACAGCTACGAGCAGACTTCGTCCGGACTCCTACGGGAGCCGGACTCCGCCGACAACTTCAACCGCAAGTAGACTCCGCCCGGACTCCTACGGGAGCCGGGCTCCGTCCTCAACATCAACCGCTGGTAAGCCTCGTCCGGACTCCTACGGGAGCCGGACCTCCCCTTTGACTTTAATCGCAGGGAGACTCCGCCCGGACTCCTACGGGAGCCGGGCTTCGTCCTCAACTCCAACAGCTACGAGCAGACTTCGTCCGGACTCCTACGGGAGTCGGACTCCGCCGACAACTTCAACCACAAGTAGACTCCGCCCGAACTCCTACAGGAGCCGGGCTCCGTCCTCAACATCAACCGCTGGTAAGCCTCATCCGGACTCCTACGGGAGTCGGACCTCCCCTTTGACTTTAATTGCAGGGAGACTCCGCCCGGACTCCTACGGGAGCCGGGCTTCATCCTTAACTCCAACAGCTACGAGCAGACTTTGTCCAGACTCCTACGGGAGCCGGACTCCGTGTTGGAAAATGTATCCCAAAAAGTCAATCGTCAAGCTGTTGACGGTTGAGCAACCAAGTATTGTAATTGATTTGTTAATAAATAAAATATATTTGGCATCTTCATCATAAGCTTTCATCTTCTAATGAACTCCGTTGTTATGATGAAGTCCTTAGGACTATTTAGGTTCGATAAAGAGAGGATTTATCGATTAGTCCTTAAAACTGTTCACGACCAAATGATAGGCTGTTAATAAAGACGACAGCTTCTATCGAGCATAAGTCGCTGTAGGCCATATGGGTTGGTTGTCCTCTTAACCAAAGAGTGTGGAGACACTGGTATGGCATACAGGTGAGATGTAAGGGTACATCGTCATTGAACGTGACCAACTCCAGAGCATTCTGCTGTCGAGAATGTTTCTGATGGGATATAGGTATAAGTGTCCCTTAGACTTGAGATCGCCTCAGTGACTTGCAAGCAACTCACTGTGCTTTGGTACTGGACTAACTGAATTTCTAATTTAGGGACGGAAGGCTTCTGGGCACAGTCAAGTACTTGCGAAGTCAGAGTGTGATCGAGATGGGATTGACCACTCCAAGAGTTGGAGAAGAATGAGTCGCTGTATTTCAATTTAGCAAAATCTTGGCCAGGGTAATCCATCAGATGGATTTGATATTTTGAAATACAATGTGGACAACCTGATCAGAGTTGACAGTTGAGCTCTGGGATGTCCTATGATCATTTTGGTCAAGGGGATGAATTATATGAAAACTATATCCGCATGGGTTCTAAGGATGTTGTTCTACACATTCGACCTATCCGGTCGTCGGGTACCATTGCTAGATGATCACTTCGATTGGTATAGGAATTTATTCCTATGCTACCGGCTTAGGTTCGGACCTATGAGTCACACACGTTAGAGTTCATGATCCGATCAGATGGTTGATCAACGATTAAGAATCGTTCTAGGGTTAAATGATCAATACGATTGACATATAACCCAGTGCAAGTGTTGTAGGAGGATCGATTAGCAATTCGATTGCTAATTGGCTTAATTTGATTAAGCCAATGGGCTGAGATTAAGTCTAATTAAATATAATTTAATTAGATTTAGTTTGGGCTTGATTGGATCAAGTCCAATTAGTTTATTGGATAAGCCAAGTGCAAGGAAAGACTAGTCCTAGTTCAACTAGGACTTGGGTCAATCTAATTTCTAATTTGATTAGAAAATTAAATCAGATTTAAATCTAATTTAATCTGATTAAATTAGGTTCTTAATTGGATTAAGACCTATTTTAATTGGATTGATCTAATTTTGATTTGATTTGATTTGGGAAACCAAATTAAAACAAGTTATGAGACAGAATCCTAGTAGGACTAGGATTCCACCTTGCGCCACATAAACCTTCTCCACGCCCTCTCTCTTATTCAATGCCAATCTCCACTTATTTTGTGCGACAAAAGCCCTCTCCCAGATTTCTCCCACATTCACAAAAGGTCTCTTCTCTTCTTTCTTACATGGAAGGTGGTTTGGATCAAATCTAAAAAGAATAAGTTTGGATTTCGAATTCTATGAGATAGAGTTTTAGAAATCCAAAACTCTTTCAATTTTGCACCAAATTTATCCAAATTTTTTTAAAATTTTCGTGGCTTTTAGGGTTTATATTGTACACCCTTTGCTGGTGATCCATGCACAAAAATATGGAGGAGATGCTCAAGAGTTGGGCGTCCCTTAACTTGCCATGTTTGGATAAGCCTTGACTAGGTGTTTGACCTAGACAAGGACTCTATCATATCTCTCTATATAAGATGAGTTTCTTCATGAAATTTAAGTGAGAGATAGATATTTGAGAGACCTTTCTACCATCCAAAAATTAGAGAGAAATACCTTTGGGTCGTGGAGATATAAAAGACGCAAGTTTGGGTGTCTAGAGAGAAAAACGTGAAGAAGAAGAGGGTCTTCTTCTAGGGTTTTTATTTTCATATCTTTCCTCCTTCCATCTTGAGTTTCCTGAGAGTGTCTCAGATCTGAAACTCTTCCTTCTACTTTTCATCTTTGGAAGAGTCCAAATCAAGAAGAAGGAGGCACTTGATCAACCATCAAAGAAGGATCAGTGCAGTACTAGCATACTGTGCTGATTTCCTGAAGCAGGACTTCTGATCGAGATTCGTGGGCTCGTGTGGACGACTCCTAGAGGCCAGACGCGTGTGTGGCTTGCAACATCATCCTCAAGCCCAGATCAGCAAGGTTAGAACATCTAACTTGCAAGGTAATAGATCTGATCTATTGTTTAATACATACATTAGATGTAGTATAGAAACATGTTGATATGATCAACATGTAGTTCATGCTATATTTATATATTTTAATTTTTGATTTAATACCATGTAATAATCATATAATAGGATCTTAGATCTAGAGATTTTTTGATCTTAGAAAATAAATTTTGATTTATTTTAGTCTTCCGCTGTATGATCTTGAAAAAAGTTTCAAGATCTAACCCTCTTTTTCAAGATCTAACCCTGAAACCTTAGATCTAGTTCCTACACTCCGCCGACAACTTCAACCGCAAGTAGACTCCGCCCGGACTCCTACGGGAGTCGGGCTCCGTCCTCAACATCAACCACTGGTAAGTCTCGTCCGGACTCCTACGGGAGTCGGACCTCCCCTTTGACTTTAATTGCAGGGAGACTCCGCCCGGACTCCTACGGGAGCCGGGCTTCGTCCTCAACTCCAACAGCTACGAGCAGACTTCGTCCGGACTCCTACGGGAGCCAGACTCCGCCGACAACTTCAACCGCAAATAGACTCCGCCCGGACTCCTACGGGAGCCGGGCTCCGTCCTCAACATCAACCGCTGGTAAGCCTCGTCCGGACTCCTACGGGAGCCGGACCTCCCCTTTGACTTTAATCGCAGGGAGACTCCGCCCGGACTCCTACGGGAGTCGGGCTTCGTCCTCAACTCCAACAGCTACGAGCAGACTTCATCCGGACTCCTACGGGAGCCGGACTCCGCCGACAACTTCAACCACAAGTAGACTCCGCCCGGACTCCTACAGGAGCCGGGCTCCATCCTCAACATCAACCGCTGGTAAGCCTCGTCCGGACTCCTACGGGAGCCGGACCTCCCCTTTGACTTTAATTGCAGGAGGACTCCGCCCGGACCCCTACGTGGGGGCAGACTCCGACCACTGCCGTACTTCAGCCGGCAGATCTGCACTCCCAGGCCACAATCACGGCTACGATTCTGCTACACTTCCTGCGGCGGATTCCGCGCAGCTCCACCACTCCCTGACAAGCCGCAGTAACGATCGCAGTACTGCTCCACTTTCTACGACGGATCCCACGCGGCTTCATTACTACCTGACAGGCCATGATAAACGGCCGCGATCCTGCTCCACCTCCTGCAACGGATACCGCACGATTCTCCCATCCACTGGCAAGTCACGACGACAAACGCCGCCCCACTACCTGCAACAGGCTCTACGTGGCAGGCCATAGCAGTAGCCACGGGTCTACTCCACTATCCTTCGCAATAAATTCCCCCTGACCATGGGCGGCCCACTACCAGACGGTTACAAATATCGCCATCAATCCGTTGCCTCCTCCGTCTATAAAAGGAAGACCAGATACGTTATTCTATAGGCTCATCTCTTATCTCAAAACTCTGCTAAATTCTCCGTTCGAGCGCTCCATTCTTGTTGAGGCAGAAAACTGACTTGAGCGTCGGTGGGTCTTGCCGGAGCAACCCCACCTCCGGTTTAGACTTCCTTTGTAGGTCCCGACGGCGACCGCGGCTTCCCCAACTCCAGCTTCTCTGGCGCAAGCAGATTTTTGCACCAACAATGTTGATGACATAATTTTTGGGTCTACTAATGAATCTCTTTGTCAAGACTTTGCTAAGCTCATGCAGGGGGAGTTCGAGATGAGTATGATGGGAGAACTTACCTTCTTCCTCGGACTCCAAATCAAACAAACAAAAGAGAGAATCTCCATCACCCAAAGCAAGTACATCAAGGAACTACTCAAAAGATTTGGAATGGAGAACTCCAAAGCTATTGGCACACCCATGAGCCCCTCATGTAAGCTTGACAAGGATGATGAAGGTAAATGTGTAGACTTAAAATACTATAGAGGTATGATTGGCTCTTTATTATATTTAACTGCAAGTAGGCCTGATATCATGTTTAGTGTTTGTTTGTGTGCTAGATATCAATCTAATCCTAAAGAATCTCGTTTGAATGCTGTTAAAAGAATCCTTAGATACTTGAATGGTACTCAAACTCTAGGGTTATAGTACTCTAAGGACTCACTAATTGATTTATTAGGATATTCAGATGCTGATTTTGCTGGATGTAGATTAGATAGAAAAAGCACAAGTGGAACTTGCCAATTTCTCGGAGTTAACCTAATCTCCTGGTTTAGCAAGAAATAAAATTCGATAGCACTGTCTACGGCTGAGGCCGAATACATTGCTGCCGAAAGTTGTTGTGCTCAAATCTTGTGGATTAAGCAACAACTCGAAGACTTTGGAATCAAACTTAATGAAACATCCATAAGATGTGACAACACAAGTGTCATAAATCTAACTAAAAATCCAATTCAACATTCAAGGTCTAAGCATATTGAAATAAGACATCATTTTATAAGAGAACATGTTCAAAACAAAGATATAACTCTTGAATATATTTGCACTGAAAATTAATTAGCTGATATCTTTACAAAGGCCCTTAGCGAAGATAGATTCTGTGAAATTAGGAGAAATCTAGGAATTCTTGATCCTTATGCCTAAGTGTTTCTCCATTTTCAAGGAATCAATTTGAGATCAATTTCCATCATCTCTCTTGGTCCTAAAAGCTCATGATTATCATTCTCACAATCTATCTTTGAGCAAAATTTCTTCTCCCAAAATTCTAAATTTTTTTGGAATTTATTCATATTTTTTCTGAATTTTTGTGATTCATGAGTCGACCCATTGGCAAACTTGTAATTTTCGGCCAATATCCCACGGGTTCATTCCTTTTTATCTTAAACCTGTTCATGAGCTGACCCCTCATTCTCTTCGTCTTCCTCCCTCCAAGACCCATCATCCTCATCTTCTTTCTCTCCAAAACTAAAAATTTAGCTCAAAAACATTCTCCCTTCTCCTCTCCACCTCAAATCACCACCTGGTAAAGGAGATTTTCGCATCTTTCTCCTTTGATTGAAGCGGTTGGAGCATGCCCTAGCCTCCACCGTTCTTCTCAAAATCATCTCTTCTCTCCGCCAAAATCCCTTTCCATCCTTTTGTAACCCTTCTTCTACTCATCCACTTGATCCTCTGAGTCTCTCTGTCTGCTGCTGTGGTGAGAATGGCTCCAAAGATGAAGCTCCCTCAGAGAAGAAAATCGGTCCGTGAGCTGGAAGAAAATGTCCACAGAAAAAGGCAAGCTGCTCAGTCCTCCACTGCTCCCATTCCGGTTTCTGTGTCAGCTCAAGGTCCCTCTCAGTCTCCCCTTAGCCCTAGTAAAATCCCCTTATCTGATAGGAAGGTTGAAACTGGAAAGAATATGGATTTTAGATTCTTTGAAAAAGAGGGTTTCACCTTTGGAACAAAGATAAAAAATCAGGGTTGGGGTTTCTACTGCTCTCTCAAGGAAGTCACTTTTGTAGATCTGGTTAGAGAATTTTATCAAAATCTGCATTATGGGAATGGAACAGTGACTTCTACAGTTAAGGGAGTTGAAATTTGTCTGGATCCTGTTATTTTGGGAGAGATACTTCACTTGCCCTGTGAGGGATATTCTTACATGGAACTCCCAGTGAAGGAAGAGGAGATCAGTGTAATTCTAGGAGGTACCTACTCGGGAAGTTTGAACAAATTGGAAGCCAAAATTTTGTCAATTGAAATGAGGATCTTACATCAATTAGTGACAAAGCTCTTCTTCCCTAGGAGTGGTAGGCATGACCTCCTTTCTGGTAGAGATATTTGTATAATATTTCATGTGATCACTCAAACCCCATTAAACCTTCCTGCATTAATGATTGAGGCCATGAGAGAGACACTGAACAGATCCAAGGCACATCTGCCTTTTGGTATGGCCCTTACACGAGTTTTCAGAAGGTTTGGAGTCAGTTTTGAGGGGGAGGCATCTGCTAAGCTTTCTCATGTAGACACCATCAACCAACATACTCTGCATCGCATGGGATTTACTAAAACTGATGGTGGTTGGATTAAGGGTTCTGAGGAGAGAGCTGAGGACAAAGTAGAAGACAGAGCTGAAGAAGAAGAAGGTCCCTCATCTCCTCCCCATGACTTCAGGGCAGCATCTCCAGATATCCAGTTCATTCCAGACCCAGAGGCTGGCCCTTCAGAGTTCACCAGGAGGCACACACCAGTACATCAGCCAGAGAGCAGAGCACCTCCTTCAGAGTTCAGATTGGCTGATGATCAGATCGAGCAGATATCTCAGCGTGTGGCTTCCTTGCTTTTTAGACAGTGGAGCACTACTACATTTACACCAGGGTCCACTTCATCTGATCTGATCTTGATTCCCCATATCTCCACTGTATTTCAGTTGATCTCAGATCAGTCTATTCGGATTCAGCAGCTCGAGGACACCGTTTGGAGACTGACTGGGAGAGTTCTTGACTTGCAGGGGCAAGTCTTAGCACAGGAGAGCACTATTGAGGTCACAGACCTTACTGCAGAGGCTGGCAGGCTCAGAGGTGCTTTGGAGGATGGTTATGAGTTATTGAGGAGAGAGATCAGAGGCTCGAGTGAGCATGCATCTACTCAGTTCACTGCTCTGCTTCAGTCTGTTTCGAGAGCACTGAACGTTCTTGATTCCATTAGACTCACTCTTTCAGTCCAGTCCTTGGCCTCTCAACGTTCTCAGCCTCCTAGTTCATCTCGCTCACCTGCTCGTGGCAGAGGCAGACGGAGTAGAGGACGTTCTTCTGGTCGAGATCCATCATCTCCTCATCCTATCTCTGATGACTCCGATCCATCCAGTCATTATCTTTACTAGATCCTAGGTGTTAGTCTCTTGTTCTTTCTAGGATCTGTATTTTGGGGCCATGTAATGACATTAGCTAGCTGACTTTTATGTTATGAAATATGTATTGAAATAACTATGTTTTTAATCATCTTTTATTTATATATTTACTCTTTGTAATGATATCAATCACCTTTTGGTTATATATCTTCTCTTTGTTGAAACAACTTCTCTTTGTTGATGATCCATATCTATGGTAATCTATGGCATACTTTGGTTAATGATTGCTGTATTAAGGAGGAGCAAATATTAATGATTAGCACTTGAAGTTTGAAGAAACACTAAAGAGAAAACGTATTCAGAAAAAGAGGGGGAGTTAACAATGTTTGATAATGTCAAAAAGGGAGAGAAATTAAAGAAAAAGAAACCCATCAAAAGCAAAATTATAAATTATTAGAACTTATAAAGAAAAAGAAACCCATCAAAAGCAAAATTATAAATTATGAAAAATTAAAGAAAAAGCAACCCATCAAAAGCAAAATTATAAATTATTAAAAGACTTGAAAATAAATTGAATGAATTGGGGAGAAATTAAAGAACAATATCAAAAGTAAAATTATTAAGTAACTTAAAAATATAATTGCTAAGTACAATGCAAATAAGCAACCTTTAAAATTACTTCTTTAAACATGCTCTGATTTGCTTTAAAAATTTAACTTGCTCTGATACATCTTAAATTTAACATGCTCTGATATACTCTACAAATTAATTCTTAGACATGCATTGGTACACTCAATTATTTTTGCTCTGATACTAAAACTAAATAATCAAATGAGAATGAGCAAATTTTCAAGATACAGCTTGCTCTGATAACAAAAACAAATTTTCTGCTCTAACACCAAAATCACATAATCCAATGAGCAAATTTTCAAATCTTTAAGCAAATGGGCAAACTATTTATGCATATGACCATTTGTATCACATGCCAAAAGAATCAATATTCTTGTCAAGCAAATGCACTTATAATGCATCCTTTTGAAATTCATGATTCACATAAATGCTTTTGTTCAAGTGTTTTGTCATGATCAAAAAGGGAGAGATTGTTGCTCCCTAGATTGATTTTGATGATTACAAAGCAGTTGAAGGGGTATCAATATTTTTTATTTTGAAAAAGTCTTTGTGCTCTTCAGGAGCAAAATCATAATTTTACCAAAACCCTGATTTAATAGTATCATTTGGTAGAACAAAAGATTTGTGATCTATTGGTGAAAATTTCATTATTTTTGGACTTGTATTTTTGAAGTTATGCATGTTTGAAATCCATGAGTCGACCCATGAGTCAGCTCATGGCAAAATGAGCAGTTTGGCACGCAGAATTTTTGGCTTGACACAACATGTGAGTCGACTCATGAGTCGACTCTCAAGGCATGAGTCGACTCATGAGTCGACCTCTGCAGTTTTAGGTCAAAAATTACAGAACCCTATTTTCTGGTTGCTTCAACAGAGGTCGACTCATGAGTCGACCCCTGAGGCATGAGTCGACTCATGAGTCGACCCCTGTGATGGGATTTTTCCGCAACGATTAGTTTTTAACCCGTTTTAAGTGCTTTTAATGCTCATTTAATGTGGTCTAACGGCTCTTTTTCAGCATAGAATGATTTTCTCTATTTCTTAAAGCTATAAAAGGATTCAAAAGGTGGAAAACAAAAGAAGAGAAAGCAAGAGATTGAAAAGAAAAAGAAGAGCATTCAAGAGAGCATTCAAGAGCATTCAAAAGAGAGAATTTGAAAAAGAATTTCTCAAGCCAATTTTTCAGCCCTAATCAAGAGCTCATTTAAAGCCTTCAAGAAGCCATCAATCCAAGCTCACCAACTCCTCAAGCGCTCAATCAATTCTCTATCCACTTTGAGAAAATCTAAAAAGGGGCTTCTTCTCTTGAGTAAAGTATATTTAAAGTTATATTCGCTCATTAAAGGAGCTTTTCTTGTACTTATTTGTGCTATAAATTGTTTTACTCATTGTGAGTGATTGTTTTTGTTTTGGAGGGGTTCCAAAACAAGAGAAG
Organism: Elaeis guineensis; assembly: GCF_000442705.2. Classification (NCBI taxonomy): domain Eukaryota; kingdom Viridiplantae; phylum Streptophyta; class Magnoliopsida; order Arecales; family Arecaceae; genus Elaeis; species Elaeis guineensis. Next base: position 107,278,486 of record NC_025996.2, read on the forward strand.
GTTGATCCGAACTTAGAATCGGAGTGTATTGGGTTGGCTTGTACCCGAAAAACAAGTGGACTAGCTTGGGATAGCTAGTGTCGGAGTTTCTGACATTTGTATTCGGGTTGAATACAAGTTTAGTGGATTGGAATTCCCAAGTAGGAGCTTGGGGAGTGGATGTAGGTGCAAGGTTGGCACCGAACCACTATAAATCTTTTTGTTTGTGGTGTGCATAATTGCTTCTCTCTAACTCTTCATTATTTCCTTGCATTCTTGCTTTTGGCAATTAGTCTTGAATTAAGGTTATTCTCCTCATTCATTTAGCTATTGACAAATATTTTTCATAAGTCATTAGTTAAGTTCAAAATTTTTAGAAACCCAATTCACCCCCCCTCTTGGGTTGCATAGCTGGGCAACAGATGCTGTTCCATGGCGTGCCAGATGCCATCCTGTGCCGAGCTTTCCCATCCACTCTAAAGGGAGCAGCAAGGAACTGGTATTCAGCATTGAAATCAAGTACCATCTTCTCCTTTGACCAGATGAGCCACCAGTTTGTGGCTCATTTTGTTAGCAGCCGGCGTTCCCGGAAAGGCTCGGAGTCCCTCATCAACATCAAGTAAAGGGAGGGAGAATCCATCCGAGCTTATGTCAACCATTTCAACGTCGCCGTATTAGAGGTCCGAAACTTGGACCAATCAGTCGCGATGGCCGCCCTGAAAGGCGATCTTCAGAAGAACGATCTTTTGTTTTCCCTAAAAAAGAAGTATCCCAGGGACTTTGCTGATTTGCTGGCTCGGGCCGAAGGATATGCCCGAGTAGAAGAAGCCTTCAAGATGAAGGACGAGGAGACCATGAAGGAGCGGCGGGCGGGAGACTCGAGCAAGCCCGCAGTTAAAAAAAGATCGAGTGAAGCTCGGCCGCGTTCTCGAACTCCTCCCAGACACAGGCATGTTCGGACTCCTCTCTGAGCTCGTAAGCAGAGAAGCCCGGACTGCAGAGTTCGGCGAAGCTCTCCCTCTGAAAGATTCTACAGTTACGCCCCGCTCAACACATCGAAAGCTCAAGTGCTGATGGAGGTTAGGGAGTAGCTGTCAAGGTCGGAAAGGATGCACTCGCACCCCAGAAAGTGCAACCCGAACAAATTCTGCCTCTATCACCGTGACCACAGCCATGACACGGAAGAATGCATTCAGCTCCGAGATAAAATCGAGGAGCTCATCAGGCGAGGTCGGCTCGACAGATTCATTCGACGCCGACCTGAAGGTAGGGAAGACCGGCCCAGGGCCCTGCCGCAGTCGGAGCCACCAAGGAGGGGGAGCAACCTGAAGATCGACCTCCGATTGGGATTATCAACTCCATCTCAGGAGGACCCCGACGGGGAGCAGACCTTTCGCGGTTGTAGGGTTCGAGAAATCTACGAATGTATTACCAACAACTTTGTCCTAAATAAATTTTTTTTTTATATCTACATATTTTTTCTTTTGGCATAAGCTTATAACGATGGGAAGTAACTCCCCCATACAAACGAAATTAAGCGTGTTAGGAACAGGAGGAGAACCTCATCCTAACATGAGAAAAGTCGAAGGCCCGATCTCTTGAAGATCGGATGGGGGGAGAGGCCCTTGCAACGGCCCTTATGTGCCCCCACAGCCTTGTTAGGAACAAGAGGAGAACCTCGTCCTAACATGAGTAAAGTCGAAGGTCTGATTACTTGAAGACCGGATGGGGGGAGAGGCCCTTGCAACGGTCCTTATGTGCCCCCACAACCTTGTTAGGAATAGGAGGAGAACCTCATCCTAACATGAGCAAAGTCGAAGGCCCAGTTACTTGAAGATCGGATGGGGGAGAGGCCCTTGCAATGGCCCTTATGTGCCCCCACAGTCTTGTTAGGAACAGGAGGAGAACCTCGTCCTAACATGAGCAAAGTCGAAGGCCTGGTTATTTAAAGATCGGATGGGGGAGAGGTCCTTGCAACGGCCCTTATGTGCCCCCACAGTCTTGTTAGGAACAGGAGGAGAAACTCGTCCTATAATGAGCAAAGTCGAAGGCCCAGTCTTTTAAAGATCGGACGGGAGGAGAGGCCCTTGCAACGGTCCTTATGTGCCCCCACAATCTTGTTAGGAATAGGAGGAGAACCTTGTCCTAACATGAGCAAAATCGAAAGCCCGATCTTTTAAAGATCAAACAGGGGGAGAGGCCCTTGCAACGGCCCTTATGTGCCCCCACAGTCTTGTTAGGAACAAGAGAAGAACCTCATCCTGACATAAATAAAGGCTCGGTCGATCAAGATCGGACAAGGAGGAAAGCTTCCTCGATGGCCCCTTTACACTCTCGCGACCCCGTCAAGAGCAGAGGGAAGACCCTTACTCGAACACAGAAGAAAAGGGGAGATAAAAAGAGAAAACGACGAACTACGCCCGCGATAAGTAAAAAATGAACTACATCAAAGGCACAAAGGACCTCATCTCAACGAGGAAGAAGACCCTTGTCGAAAATCTCCGATCTCAAAGGGTAAATCAACACAGCGACGATCAGGAATCTTCAAACAACGTCGATGGCGAACAGGACGAAGGATGGTAAATGACAACTCAACACCAAAATGGATAAGGTAATATACAACTTTATTTTCATTTCATTGGTGAAGTACACATTACAAAGCCCTGAAGGCCAAAAACAAAAAGGAAAATGACCAAAAAAAAAAGAGAAAGAAAAAAAAAAGAGGAAATACATAAAAAGAGAAGAAAGGAGCTCTAAGGAAGTCTGGCTTCTCCCGACTTCGAGCTCTCGGTCTCAGTCCTTATTAGGGATTGTCGTAAGTTTTCAACTTCTTCCTCTAGTTCCATCTTTCTCAGCAGCATATCCCGATACATCTGGTGGAACCGCCGGCTCTCGCCCTCCGATTCTCGAAGTCTCTTCCTCAAGACCTCGGACTCTGCCTCGACATCTTTGAACGTCTGCTGCTCGTGGACCAGCTGAATTTTCAGCCGCTGCAATTCAGCCTCCCCCCACCTAAGGGCCACGGATAATTCCGCCATGGTCCCCCTCAAGGAGCGGAGCTCGTTAGAACCTTGTGTAGAGATGAGCTGGGCTCCCTCGGATAGCTGCCTCTGAAGGTGGGCAACTTCATCAGTCGCCGTCTGGAGCTTCCTTCGGTAGTCCTCTACTTGCCCGCTCCAGCCGACTCGGTAGGCATCGTAGTTTGCCTCAGCGTCCTGCAGCTGTTTTTGAAGGTCGGAGAGCTTCTGCGATCAGTCTCGATCGCGGTCGGCTTGGACTGTGAGCCAGGATGGGCTCCCTTCCAACTGGCCGATCTTCTCCCATACGGCCACTAGTTCGACTTCAAGGGAGCTGATCTTGGAAGCCTGAGCCCAAGATCGATCGCTGGCATGTTTTCGGAGTTCCTCGAGCTCCATAACGAAGTCGGCCTTCTTTCGGGTGAATTCCATGAGCCCCTTTTTGTGGAGGTCCTGAAGACGAACAGCCTCCGCAGTGACTTTCGAATGGCTCTTCCTCAGCCGGTGAAGTTCATCTTCCAGCTTCTTAGATTTCTCCGTCAACTGACGAACTTTTCTTCTAAGGTATCGGATCGTCGACTTCAGAGGAATTCCCTGTGGCAGGGGGAGAGCTTCAGCAGGGCACTATCGTTGGGAGACAAGAGCACCACGACTCAGATTAGTACAAGAAGATAAAAAAGAAGGAAAAGAATACAAAAAAAAGAGAGGGGGGGCCCTCTGTAAAGAAGAATTCGATTTCATTGATTAAATAATTTTCAAGTATAAGAGAACGAAGAAAAATCACCACAAAGAAAAAATACAAAGCTAGAGGTTCCGGACCTCTGGGGCAAAAGTAGAGGGGCTCGGCATCCCCGAAAGATCGTCAGCGGCAGCCGCGACGGTCGATGAGGTCCCGATTGGGGGAGGACCGGCAGCGGCTTCGGATGGTCCGGCTTCATCATCGGATGCCTCGTTCAGGAAGCCGAGATCCAATTCAGAAAACCTCCCAGCCACCTTCTCTTGACAGAGTTCGAAACCCTTGATGAAAGCATCCTGGCCGAACTGGACCTTTAGATCCTCCATCTCAGAGGAGGCTTTAAACTTCTCCACTACTCGGGCCCTTGCCTCTGAGATCAGAGATGGGATTTGTGCTTTTAGCTCAAAAACCTGCACCTTCAACTCGAAAACCTGCGCCTTCAATGCGGAGATCTTGGCCTCAGCCTTCCCTCTCTCCTCTTCCAAGACGGTCCTCAGATCAGACGAGATTTGTCTCTCCTTTTCCAGCACCTCCCGGAGACTTAGAACCTCGGCGATCTTCTCCTCAAGGTGGGCGGCCCCAACCAGGCGACCTTCCTCTACACGAGCTGCCTTCCTCTTGGCAATTTTCATCGCCTCGACGTTGGTGACAAGCTGGTGCCCAATCTGTAAGAAAGGTCGGGGAGTCAATATAAAGGCTGAAGAATAAATTAAGCAGGAAGGAGGAAAAAGATGAGTTAACCTACTTCGAGGAAAGATCCCAGAGAGTCTCAGATCCGCAGCTCAGGATCGGCAAGGACGATCCTCTCGACGACCTCGGGCAGGATGCATCCTTCGACCAGTCTCTTTATTAAGTCCCTATTGTTGAAGAAATTTTCCCCCAGGTCTTCCTCGGAGCCGCCGGCCCCCTCGACGGCAACCTTGTGACTATGGCTCCTTTGGGCCAGGGTCTTCCTTCTCCTCCTCCCTTCGGCCCCGGGTGCCCCCTCGGGACGAGCCTCTGGAGCGGGACCCTCGGTCGGGGGGCTCCTTGAAAGGGCTCGGAGGACTTTGGGTTCGACGTCGGAAGGGACTTCGACGACAACGGCCACTAGAGCAGGTGCGGCCGAGCTTGTCCCTTCTGTCCTGGCTTTCTTCACCAACCCCGAAGTTGAGGCATCTTTCCTCTTGTGGGTCTTGAGACCCTGAGCTAACCTGCGAGCCACGCTTGCGTCCATGTTTGCGATAAAAGAAAATCAACACGGCTTAGAGATAGAATAAGAGAAAGGAGAAGAAAAAAAATAATATAATAATGGTACCGACAGGGTTAAGAGGACTCAGGCCGACGTTGAACAAAAGTTGTTCCTTCAGAAGTTCAGGGAGGAGGGGGGCTCGATAGGCCTCGAGCTTTTTGGAGGCTTCGAGGTCGTCCCTTTCCAGGTTAGAAGCCCGGCAGACGAAATCCCTCATAGAGTCCCAAGGAGGTAATCCTAGCTCCAAGGTCGGGCATCGGACATAGAAGTACCTCTCCTTCCAGTTGTGGATAGAAGGGGCGCCTTTCAGCAACCCCTTTCTACTGAACTGAGGGGAGAAGTACCACCAGTCCTTTACCGAGGGATGATGCTTGAAGGTGTAGAAATTCCCAAACAAAGAAAGCGTCGGCCGAACTTCAGCTAGACTATAAAGAGAAAGAAACCCTATCAAAAACCTAAAGGAGTTCGGCACGATGGAAGCTAGAGAAATGTTCAGAAAATGAAAGAGAGCAACGACAAAGGACGGCAGTGGAAGCCGAAGTCCGGCACAGAAGGCCTCCTAGTCAGTTGACCCGGGAAGCTCCAGCTCGTACTCCGGAGGAACTCCATACTGAATCCTTATCAGTGAGAGTTCATCTGGAGTCAAGGAGCCGATGATGGTATCCAACACAAAAGTCGGACAAGGCTCGATCCTAGCTACGGATTCGTCTACGGTACCAGGACTTTGAGGGACTGGGGCTGACGAACTCCTAGAACTGCTAGAAGAGGAGATATCAGAAGATATTTTGGATCAAATGGAAGCTACAAAATCCTGAAAAAATCAGAAAAAATAGCAAACAGGCCCTCAAGGAAGCTAAACGAACAGAATACGAAGAAGAAAGGACAGGAAAACAACAAGGAGTTCCGAAACTAACCTAGATCGACCCCGAGAGTGCAGAAAGATGGCAAGGATGATGGAAGTCGACCCGGAGGATGCCTAAGGCCAAGAAGGATGCTAGAGGAAGCTGGAGCTCTCGGGGAAGAGGAGGAGAATCGAGGGATTCTCTCAGGCAAAGTGAGACCCCTGAAAGAGGAGAACGTGTTTAAATAGACTCCGGGATCCGGTGCAATAATGATTGCGGATCTCCTCTGGCCGGCCTGCACTCGTCGCGTCCCACTCACCTTGATAGACTGTTGAAAATGGCTGGCAGCTGACAGAGTCATTATTGCACCGTACCTAGAGCCACACTTCGATGGGACTCCAAAAAGAAGAAATCTTTTTCGAAAAGCCTCTAGTACCAGTGTGCCGAACGTCAAAATATCTAGCAACCACTGAGCATGAAAATCGAGGGAAGCAACTTCGATCGTAGACATTTCTCTGTACTTTCTTCATTCGGAATCCAAACTCGGAAGTAGGGGGACTAGTGTTGGGATAAAATACCCCCCCCCCGGCTAAAGTTTGTAAAAGACCGACCCTTCTAGGGCTTCTCCGGCTTCCGACCTTGTGTGGCGTCTCTCTGAACCCCCCCGACCATCCGAGCTTCCGGACTTCTTCAACAATGAGCTTCTCCATCCATCTATTGTGCCGCTCCAAAGGCTCTCTAGGCCTCACTATTAGCTGACCTTCTACAGTGACCAATTATTCTCCGAACTCCTTCCGGACTCCGTCGATATCCGAGCTTCTTCGAAATGAGGTTTCTACAGAGATCGAACTCCATTCGAGTTTTTACGGTGGTCGACCACCTTCAAGATTTCGATCAGGCTCTTGTGAGAGCCAAACTTCTACTATGAGCGATCTACCCCGAACACCTACAGTGGGCTGTCTATTCCAAACTCCTACAGCAGACGGTCTACTCCGAACTCTTACAGCGGGCGGTCCACTCCGAACTCCTACAGCGGACGGTCTACTCTGGATCTCTACTGTAAGCAAATTCCATTCGAGCCCCTACTGTAAACACGCCTCTTCTGAATTTTCATTACAGGTAGACTTCAGCCGAGCTTTTCCGTAGCCGGATCCCAAACGAGCTTCTACAGCAGGACAGGACCCACCAGTCAGATCGCTACTCCTAGCTCCCAGACAACCGACCTTCGATTGAGCTTCTACAATAAGCGGTCTCCTTTCAGCCCTCTGCAAGAACCAAACCTCGACCAAACTTCCATAGTGAATGGATATCGGACGAGCTTCTACGATGGATGGACTCTGACAGCTGGATTCTTACAACAATCGATCGCCTCCGACGTCTGTCGAACCTTCCCAGCGCCATCCGAAGTTCATCGTTGGCCGACCTCCCGCCAGACCCTTCATGAAATCGAACTTCTCCGATGGATCATCTTCAGACGAGCTTCCACATCAGGCGAATCCCAGACGAACTCCTCTAGCAATTGGACTCCTACCGGGCTTCACCAATGGAAAGTCTCCATCCGAGCTTCTCCCAGATCGATGGGATAGAGAGCCATTCCACTCCGTCAGATGTCTCGATCGAGCTTCAGCCGACAGATCCAAACTCTCTGGCAAGTCACGATAATGGTCACTACCCTGCTCCACTCTCTGCAGTGGTTCTGCATGGCTCCACTACTCTCTGGCAAGTCGCAACAACGGACACCATTCTACTCTCCGTAGCAAACTCCACGTGGCTCTGAATGACCCCTGACGCCATTACTCTCCGTAACAAACTCTAGGCGGCTCTAAATGGCCCATTACCAGATAGTTACTGACGTCGCTGTCAAGCAGTTACGCTCTCCATCTATAAAAAGGGATCCCCAAATATGTTCTTCTCTAAGCTCAAAAATTCTATCTCAAAACTTTGCTAAAATTCCCACTCGAGTACTCCATTTCTGTTGAAGCAGAGTACTGACCTGAGCATCGGAGGATCTTGTCGGAGCACCCCCATCTTTGGTTTAGACTTTCCTTGCAGGTCTCGATGGCGGTCGCGGTCATCTCGACTCCAGCAACTCCGACGTCGGTGGAATTCTGCACCAACACATATAATTTTAAAATTTTATGCAGTGGAAATAATAGATTAAATAATTTAATCCTAATCACATATATAAGATCTAATCTTAGACTACTACATCAGGATCTTTGATATGAAAAATATATGCTTTAAATCTGAAAATAAAAATCACAACGATCTCATTGATGCTGAAATTCTAGATCTAACTATTAGATCTATCATAAGAATCAAAACAGGTTAGAGATCATTACCAAATAAATTTTGATCTTGATCTCCTTTGATCCAATGGTTGGAGAGGGTGTTCTTCAGGTCACTCACAGCCACACGAAGTTGTCTGGTCTTTATAAAAAAATTCACATGAATCAGAGGCTCAGAGTGCTAGTCTGCGAACAACTTCGACAGTTGATCTCTTCCTTCTTCTACAAGCACCTTGGACACTCCAAAGTGATAGATCTGGAGGAGGAAGAGAGGAGGAGAAGAGGCTCTGGAAATAAAAAATCAGCAAGGCAATTGATTATGGGATGTCCAAGAGAGGGGATCCCTTTTTATAGACTAGGAATTAGGGCTTTCCAAAGAAGGGTGCCATGAATCAATGCCAAAATCTCCTTTTGGCATCCCAAAAAATTTCAAAAAAATCATTAAGATGTGGAGAAGAAATTTAGAGTCTCACATGCCAAAGAATTCTTCAAGAAAAATAAGAAAAAAAATAATATGATGCCAATAATATACCATATACGAAAAATTCTTTTCCTAGTCTACATCTTATCTCTAATTTGGATTGCATTCGAATTAAGCAAGAGATAATATTATGACTTATCAGCTATTGCTGACCACCCTTATTGGATCCTCTCTCATGACATCAAAAATCACAATCCAAATCCAATTAGGCATGGAGAAATTGGCATGGATCCAAATGTGGTGCAAAAGATAAGGATAGAGTCCTAGTTTGACTTGGACTCTTCATTTCTAATTCAATTCTAATCCAAATCAAATTTAGATTGAAACCACAGACAAAAATAAACCTAATCCAATTAGAAATCTAAATATCTCATCAAATTTCTAACCCAATAAGGAATTAGCTAAGTCTAAATCTTGAACGAATCAGGATCAAATTTTTCTTATAATCGGATTTGATCATATCAATCCCAATCTGAGTCGAACTGAATCTAATTCAGTTATACTTGTTCCAAAGCTCTTTATTCAATCAAATTGAGTCAATTAGTAATCTAATTACTAATTAATTCTCCATAAATGGTAGAGTCCCAGTCCCAGTGGGACTCTCTCACAGAGTCTCAATCCAAGTAGAACTCTTCACCAGAGTCACAATCTAATTGGACTCTTCAGCCATCAGACCTGACCAAATTTTCTTAATGCGTATGACTCCATAGGTTTGAACCTAAGTCGGTAGCATAGGAATAACTTTCTATACCAATCGATATAACCATCTAGCAATGATGATCCGATGACCGGATAGGTCGAGGTATTGCAAAGCAACCTTCTAGAACCTATGGACGTATAGTTACTGTATAATTCATCCCTTTGACCCAAATGCTCAAGGTGACCTAGGGTTTAACTTCAATCCTAATTAAGTCAACCACATTGTATTTCAACTTTTAAAATCCATCTCATAGATTACCCTGGCCAAGATTTTGCTATTGAAATACATTGATGCATATCTCCTACCAATTCAAAGGGGTCAATTCCATCTTGACTCACATACCGACTTGATAAGTACTTGACTACATCCAATATTCTTCCGTCACTATGTTAGAAACTCAGATGGTCCGGTATTAAAGTACAGTGAGTTGCTTAGAAGTCACTGTGGTGGTCTCAAGTTGGAGGGACACTTATACTCATACTCTTCACGAGCTACTCTTGACAGCAAAGTGCTCGGCACATGATCATGTTTGATGCGAATGTACTCTTACATTTTATTTGCATGCCATAACAGTGTCTCCACACTTCTTGATTAAGAGGACAACCAACTCATATGGCACACAATGATCTACACTTGATATTGCTATCGTCCTAGTAATAGCGTATCGTTTGATCGTGAATATTTTTAAGGATTTAACGATAAATCCTCCTTTGTCGATTAATAATAGTCCTAAGGACTTCATTACAATACAGAAGTTCAAAGATGATCAATTTATAATGAAAAAGTCAAATAACTTTTATTAATAAAAATTTATATACAATTTACAAGATGAGCACAATCGTCTAACGATTAGCTTTGGGACACATTTTTCAAAAACTCTCACTTAGACTAAAGCCAATCGGTATAATATTGTATACCCATCTTTGATTTATGGTCATCAAACTCATTGATTCTGAGAGCTTTAGTAAATAGATCAGCTAGGTTCTCCTTCCTATCGATCTTTTGAAGGTCGACGTCACCTCGATCCACGATCTCATGGATAAGGTGATAATGGTGCAGAATATGTTTGGTGCGCTGATGGGATCTCGGCTCCTTGGCTTGAGCAATGGCTCCAGTATAGTCGTAGTATAACAAGACAGGACTATCAACGGAGGGTGCCACTCCAAACTCGTCGATGAACTTTCACGACCATATAGCTTCTTCGCAGCATCGGATGTCACGATATACTCCACTTCGCAAACAGAGTTTGTCACAGTATTCTGCTTGAAACTTTTTCAGTAGATTGCTCCATCATTTAGGGTAAAAATATAATCCAACACACTCTTACTATCATCATGGTCTGATTGAAAGTTGGAGTCAGTGAACCTCACAAGTTTCAAGTCAATTTCATCCAAGGTATACGGAACCGATATGATCGACCGTATCGATCGATCGATGGTATGATTTGGTATGATTTCATACCGTACCGAACCGACGAAGGCAAGCAGATCCAAATCAAAAGAAGAAAAAGAGAGAAAGAGAGAGAGAGAAGGAGGAAGAAAGAAAAAGAGGAAGGGGGAGGAGCTTGCGGGGCCGTCGGCTAGCCGTAGTGGCCGTCGGAGGGTGCAGTCCGCGCGCGTGGCACTGCCCTTTTTTTCTGAGTTTTTTTAAAAAAGATAGTTTTAAGTGAAGCCGGCAAATAGTTTGTCAGCTTTATGATTTTTATTTTATTAAGAAAAATCTCTTAAGTCGGTAACCCAGTTGCCGACTTCATGAGTTTAAAACAAAAAAAAAAAATCGAAATAGACGATCGTCTGTTTTGAAAAAGAAGAAAGGGACAGAGCCGTGGAGGGGCTCCATCCGCTCAACCATCCTCAGGCCATCGACATCGGCTCGTCGGCCATCGAGGACCTCGTGACGGAGGTGCCGTCCATCCGGTAGGTCCCTTCTCCTTTCCCCAAGCGTTCTCTCTCTCTCTTTCTCATTCTCTTGAAAGCCCTATCAGGTGATACGGGGCTCGAAAGCCCTCCAACAGTCACAGTCGGCCACGCTGACCTCCGACGGCTCCCACCTCTCTTTCTCTCCTCCTTTTTCTCTCTCTTTCTTATTTTTTCTCTTTTTTTTTCATACCATCAGTATACCAAATTTATCGATCGAATCGTGCTGGTTCTCCATCGATCCGGTATGATACGGGGTGTATCGATCGGTTCGGCATGGTATGGTAAATACTAGTTTCACCATACACAAGCCACTGGTCCTTAGTATTTCTCAAATACTTAAGAATGATCTTTACGACCTTTCAGTGATTTTCTCCTGGATCAGACTAGTATCTACTCATTACCCCTAATGAGTATGTCACGTCTGGTCTCGTACATGTCATAGCGTACAAAATGAAACCCACTGCCGAAGCATATGGAACTCTACTCATATACACCTCTTCGTTCAGCTCTCCATTTAGGAAAGCTGTCTTCACATCCATTTATCAGTCTTCATAATTCAAGTATACTGCTATTGCAAGCATGATCCGAATAGATTTGAGCATTGCCACAGGAGAAAATATCTCATCATAGTCAATACCATAACGTTGACGATAACCCTTGACAACCAAACAGACTTTATAGGTCTCCGCCTTCCTGTCTGCACCCATCTTCCTCCTGAAGATCCACTTACACCCAATGGGTTTAACCCCTTCAGGTGGATCAACTAATGTCCATACATCGTTGACCTTCATAGACTCTATTTCGGATCTCATGGCTTCAAGCCATTTATCAGAGTCAGACCTCTACATGACATTCATGTAGGTGATCGGATCCTCATCATTCTTATCGAGTTCGATAGGATCTCTATCTCAGACCAAGAAATCTAAGTATCTATCTGACTGACATGGTACTTTATCGGATCGCCTTTAGGGTGTTTGTTTATTGGGCTTCGGGTTTGATCTTATCAAATTCGATTTAGATTCAATCATTGGTGTCGGTTCTTCTACCCGTCGAACTTCGTCAAGCTTGATTTTAGAGGCACTTATTCCTTCACTAATGATTTTTTTTTCCAAAAAGTGTGCTTTACTGCTGACAAACATCTTTTGTTCAGCAGGCAGATAAAAGTAATATCCCCTCATTTCCTTGGGGTACCTTACGAAATTACGCTTATCGGACCTAAGACTAAGCTTATCAATTTGTAATCGTTTAATATAAGCCAGATACCCCCAAACCCTAAAGTAAGAGAGATTCGACCTATGTTCTGACCATATCTCATATGGTGTCTTCTTACTAACTGACTTGCTCAGAATATTATTGAGCACAAGACAGACTGTTTCAAGTGCATATCCTCAAAAGAAGATCGACAGAGTTGCAAATCCCATCATAGACCGAACCATATCCAACAAGATTCGATTCCTCCTTTCTGAGACATCATTATGCTATGGTGTCCCTGGAGGGGTTCATTGGGAGAGAATTTTATTCTCTCTTAGATATGTCAGAAATTCACTGGAAAGATATTCACCTACTCGATCAGATCGAAGAGTTTTAATATTTTTTTTAGTTTGTTTCTCTACTTCATTATGGAACTGTTTGAATATTTCAAACGATTCAGACTTGAATTTCATCAAGTAGACGTACCCATACCTAGATAGATCATCTGTGAACGTAATGAAGTAGCTATACCCTCCTCTGGCACATGTGCTCATGGGTCCATATACATTAGTATGTATCAGACCCAGCACATCACTGGCTCGTTCATCTTTTTTAGTAAAAGGTGACTTGATCATCTTTCTAAGCAAACAAGACTCACAGGTAGGTAATGATTCATAATCATTTTTATTAAAAAAATTTTTTGAGCTAACCTATTCATCTTGTTTTTGTTGATATGACCTACCCTACAATGCCAAAGGTAACTATCCTTGACATCATCTATTCTAGGATGTTTATTTGAAATGTACATTACATTAGGCCTAGATACAATATAGATACCATTGTTCAACTGTCCACGTAAAATTATAACACCATTCAAAATGATATCATAAAAACTTTTCTTTATTGATATTTCATAACTGGAATTGGCCAAAAGGTCTACAAAAATAACATTTAAAAGAAAACTAAGATAGTAATGATACTCATTAAGAACAATATACTGAGACTCGAATACAAGCTTGATATTTATAAAGCTAGAACTGAAACTGATCTTCCATCTCCAACATTCAAAAATCTCTCGCCTGAAGACCCTGCAACGAATTACAAATATGAATAAGGCTTTCAGTATCCAATATCCAGGTCATTGTATCTATAAGAGAGAAGTTATAAGGTGTTATCACATAAATACCTTGTCCGAAAACTGATTGCTTCTTCTTTGGCCTGTTCGGATCAAAGAAATCAATATACTGAGGATAGTTCCTCTTCCAGTGACCCTGGTTCTTGCAAAAGAAGCACTCTGTCTAACTTTGATCAGCTTTGAATTTAAATTTTTGGGACTGATTCCTAGCACCAGGCACCTTTTTATTCTTCTTCTTTTTTCCTTTCTTAAAGGGATGACGACTATCCGAAGAAGATCCTCCCATTAGATTCACTGTCTCCTTGTGGAGCTGGTAATCTTTCTCAAAAATCTGTAGCAACCCCAACAGATTGTGGTAGTTGACTACAGGCTTTGTCATTCTGAAATGACTGAGGAACAACAGGTAGGACTTGGGTAGAGAGTTCAGGATCGCATCCTTTCCCAGCTGTTCATGCAAAGGAAAGTCGAGTTTGCTCAATTTTTCAATCTGTTCCATCATGTACAATACATAATCGATAACAGATGCACCCTCCCTCATTTGGGTATTGAAAATAGTGTAACTAGTCTTGTGCCGCTCAACGTCGTCAGAAGTACCAAAAAAATCCCTCAACACTTGTAGCATTTCCTCTGGCTAAGCTTCTTCAAATTTTCGACTAAACTCGTCATTCATGGAGGCCCATATGATGCAACGAATCATGATGCAGTCGTTGAGCCACTTCAAATAAGTGTCTCGGACCGCACTTCGGGTGTTAGGAGTAGGCTCTTCAGGTGCCGGATCCGTTATCACATAAAGGATCCACTCATGCTCCAGGATAATCTTTAACTTTCGATACCAATTATCAAAATTTGATCCAGTAAGTTTCTTACTATCCAACAGTGATCGGAGTGACAAGTTTGAGGCCATATCTGCACACACAAGAAAAATATAAAGCCTAATTAGTATATAAATTTATTAATCCTAAAGACTTAGATTTTAGTCTAAAGGTCCTTCTACTATTTTATACTAATTGGTAGCCTCTACCTTCAATTCGAAGAATTATCTTAATTTTTTAACAGGTACTAGAATCCATACAGACTACATATAGGCTCAAGGATGGCTCGGTCAATCCATATACACCTATGGATAGGTTCTTAACCAATTGTTTCTCCAAACAACTTCTAGTATTTAATTTAACCTTAGATTTCATTTCAGTAGGTGATGGGCCTCCACTGAAAGTTTCGGTTAGGTCAAACCATTAACATGAACCTACTCAGTGATTCTATCTAATAAGTGATCAAGCTCGAGGATGGCTCGATCAACCCAACCATCATCAGATAGTTCAATAGAGTCATCATATAATGAATGATAATTTCATCATTCAGAAAGAACACCAGATGGATGGCACCTGCAATATCAATCAGAAATAATGAACCTATTATCACTCACCTTAATGAGAGGCTATGATCTAGTTATCACCATAACTAGCTCATTTTAGAGACCTAATAATTTAAAGGGTTTAATCAATTTAGAGAAGAGAGAAGAAAAGAAAAGATCAATCAGTAGACCACAATCCTCCCACTGACTTCACCAAGTCACTGAATCAGGTTAGGTCATGCTGATTGAACTTGCACCTAGATCAGTCACACTAATCAACCTTAATGGCATGGACTAACTCGAATCACTTAGCAATCTAATCAAAATATAGTTCACCAAATTGGCCAGGTAAGTGAGATCGATGGGAGGGTCTGCTAAGCTTGCCTTAGATACCATCGAAATGGACAGGTAAGCCGCTCCCAATTAAAAATCATCGGTCAAAATGCCAAACTTACCTTAGACACCAATTGGTTAACTAGTTTTGATTTGACCAACCAATGATTTGGGTTCAACCACTGAGCCACAATCAAGGTCCATTTGGTTTAATCAAAGACATGGATTTGACCATCTACAATTATTGTACTAGAGAAATTCTGATTAATCTAATTCAATATTTGGTTAAACTTAATCAATTTTTCTACATTATCAATCAATTCTTTAATTCTAACCTTAGGTCTAATCCAATTAAAGAGGACCTAATTTGAGCTAATCCATGCTCCATGTTTTATACAATATCATTAGATCTAAATCATAATTTTAGATCCAATCAGTTTGATACTTAATTTTCAATTAAGTTTTGCATCAACATGGTTAAGATTTTGAAAATAATTTTCTATGTAAACTTTTTACAATAGATCATAAAATTTTTTAGATCAAATCTAAATTTTACTAATTTTAAATCAAAATAATTTTGATTAAACAAGATTAGATGTAACTAACCATCTTTGTAACTTGCATCACATACAACAACACCTAGGGTTTCAAGATCTAAGATTTTGTAAGAAAGTAAGTTTTCTCTTTTCACTTTCTACTTCATGGGATCTTACAGTGGCACCCCTACACGTCATGAAGAGCATCCCATTGAATGGGAGAAGAGGGTCATGAAATCCTAGTTGCTCATATGACTGGACGGTCTGGTGATTATCCAATCCAAGTACTTTGCTACTCAGAATATTTAATCTAAACAAATAATAATCAAATCTAAAAATAAACTAATTTAGATCTAATCTAAATCATAAATAATCAGATCTAATAACAAAAAATTAGATCTAAAGTCATATTGATTCATATCAAAACAATATGGCTCTGATACCAGTTGAAGAAAATATGCGGTAGTGTAGTATATGTAATTTTAAAATTTTATACAGTTGAAATAATAGATTAAATAATTTAATTTAAATCACATGTATAAGATCTAATCTTAGACTACCACATCAGGATCTTTGATATGAAAAATATATGCTTTAAATTTGAAAATAAAAATCACAACGATCTCATTGATGCTGAAATTCTAGATCTAACAATTAGATCTATCATAAGAATCAAAACAGGTTAGAGATCGTTACCAAATAAATTCTGATCTTAATCTCCTCTGATCCAATGATTGGAGAGGGTGTTTCTCAGGTCGCTCGCAGCCATACAAAGTCGTCTGACCTTTATAGAAAAATTCACGCGAAGACTGGCGCAGATCAGGGGCTCGGAGATGCTAGTCTGCAAACAACTTCAACAGCTGATCTCTTCCTTCTTCTACAAGCACCTTGGACACTCCAAAGCAAGGTTTGCCATACCATGCCAAATCGGTCGGTACACCCCATCTCATACCGGATCGGTGGGGAACCGGCATGATTCAATCGATAAAATTGATACACCGATGGTACCGAAGAAAAAAAAATGAAAAGTGAGAAAGAGAGAGAGAAGGGAGGGGAGGGAGGGAGGTGGGAGCCATCGGAGGTCGGCAGTGGCCGGTTTCCACCGTCGGAGGGCTTTTAAGCCCCGTATCACCCGATAGAACTTTCAAGAGAGCAAAAAAAAGAGAGAGAGTGCTCGAAGGGGGGGCGGAGAACCTACCGGACAGACGGTGCCTCCATTGCGAGGCTCCTGATGGTTGGTGAGCCGACACGATGGCTTGAGGGCGGTCGAACGGGCGGAGCCCCTCCGCAGCTCCGCCCCCTTCTTCTTTTTCGAAACATACGTCGTCTGTTTCGATTTTTTTTTTTTGTTTTAAACTTATGAAGTCGGCAACTGGGTTACCGACTTAAGAATTTTTTTAAAAAAAATAAAAATCGTGAAGCTGGTAAATCGTTTGCCGACTTCACTTAAAATCATATTTTTTAAAAAAATTTGCGAAACAGGGGCGATGCCCCTATTTCACGCCTGCGGTGCCGCGCGCGTGGACTGCACCCTCGGACAGCCACGATGGCTAGTTGGCCGGCTCCTTCCTCTCTCTTTTTTTTTTCTTCCTCTTTCTCTCTCTCTATTTCTCTCTTTTTCCCTTCCGATTCGGATCATCGGTTCGGTACGGTATGAAACCATATCAAACCGTACCATCGATCGATCGAAACAGCCGACGGTATCGATTCAGCGTACCTTGCTCTAAAGTGATAAAAAATCTGGAGGAAGAGAGGAGGAGGAGAAGAGGCTCTGAAAATAAAAAAATTAGTAAGAGAATTGATTATGGGACGTCCAAGAGAGGGGATCCCTTTTTATAGACTAGGAATTAGGGCTTTCCAAGGAAGGATGCCATGAATCAATGCCAAAATCTTCTTTTAGAATTTCAAAAATTTTAGAAAAATCATTAGGACATGGAGAAGAAATCTAAAATCTCATATGCTAAAGGATTCTTTAAGAAAAATAAGAGAAAAAATAATATGGCATCAATAATATATCATATACGAAAAATTCTTTTTCTAGTCTGCATCTTATCTCTAATTTGGATCGCATTCGAATTAAGCAAGAAATAATATTATACTTATCAACTATTACCAACCACCCTTATTGGATCCTCTCTCATGACATCAAAAATCACAATCCAAATCCAATTAGACGTGGAGAAATTGGTATGGATCCAGATGTGGCGCAAAAGATAAGGATAGAGTCCTAGTTTGACTTGTACTCTTCATTTCTAATTCAATTCTAATTCAAATCAAATTTGGATTAAAACCACTAATAGAAATAAATTTAATCCAATTAGAAATCTAAATATCTCATCAAATTCTAACCCAATTAGGAATTAGCTGAGTCCAAACTCTGATCGAATCAGGATCAAATTTTTCTTATAATCGAATTTGATCATATCAATCCCAATTTGAGTCAAACTGAATCTAATTCAGTTATACTTATTTCAAAGCTCTTTACTCAATCAAATTGTATCAATTAGTAATCTAATTACTAATTAATTCTTCATAAATAGTAGAGTCCCAGTCCCAGTGGAACTCTCCCACAGTCTTAGTCCAAGTAGGACTCTTCATCAGAGTCACAATCTAATTGGACTCTTTAGCCATCAGATCTGACCAAATCTTCTTAATGTGTGTGACCCCATAGGTCCAAACCTAAGCTGATAGTAAAGGAATAACTTCTTATACCAATCAATGTAACAATCTAGCAACGATGATCAGACGACCAGATAGGTCAAAGTATTACAAAGCAACCTTCTAGAACCTATTGGCATATGGTTACCATATAATTTATCCCCTTGATCTAAATACTCAAGGTGACCTAGGGTTTAACTGTCAATCCTAATTAAGTCAACCATATTATATTTTAACTTTTTAAATCCATCTCATGGATTATCCTAATCAAGATTTTGCTAAATTGAAATACACTGATGCATATCTCCTACCAATTCAGAGGGGTCAATTTCATCTTGACTTACATACCAACTTGATAAGTATTTGATTGCACCCAGTATCTTTTCGTCACTAAGTTAGAAACTCAGATGGTCCAGTACTAAAGTACAGTGAGTTGCTTATAAGTCATCGTGGTGGTCTCAAGTCTGAGGGATACTTATACTCGTATCCTTCACGAGCTACTCTTGATAGCAAAGTGCTCAACACATGATCATGTTCGATGTGAATGTACTCCTACATTCCATTTGCATGCCATAACAGTGTCTCCACACTTTTCGATTAAGAGGATAACCAACTTATATGGCACACAATAACCTACACTTGATATTGCTATCGTCCTAATAATAGCGT
This sequence comes from Elaeis guineensis, assembly GCF_000442705.2. Lineage (NCBI taxonomy): Eukaryota > Viridiplantae > Streptophyta > Magnoliopsida > Arecales > Arecaceae > Elaeis > Elaeis guineensis. Next base: position 107,297,555 of record NC_025996.2, read on the forward strand.
ATCATTTGGTCGTGAATATTTTTAAGGACTTAACGATAAATTCTCTTTTGTCGATTAATAATAGTCTTAAGGATTTCATTACAACACAGGAGTTCAAAGATGATCAATTTATAATGAAAAAATCAAATAATTTTTATTAATAAAAATTCATATACAATTTACAAGATGAGCACAATCATTTAACGATTGACTTTGGGACACATTTTCCAACAGTTTCAATATGATACAGGTCCCCAAGCAGGCAGTTCTAGGTGGTATGCCAAACATTGCTTGAAAGTAGTCTCTTAAACCTCCATTTGTCTGTTTGTATTATTTTTAAATCTATAGAGGACTTCTTAGTGTTGCCTATGATCATGTCATCCTTTTTACCAAATTAAAACCAAATTGTTAAGTGAATTTTGTTATCGACTAGAAAAATCTTTTGCTTGAATTTTTGTGAACCTTTTGCTATCATTGCTTGCTGAAAATTAGCAAATGGAACTTTCCCAGCTTGCTTAGCTTCATGAAGGGACAAAAACATTATGATATCTAGCAGTTTGTATTCTTGATTTGCTAGCTGCAATCAAGAACTCACTTATGGAAGTCAAGGAGAATGGGTGCAAATGTTTCATTGTAGTTACCACGTATCTCTATCTGTACCCTCTTTCAATCCTTGCAACTTATATCTTGTTAACATGATATTTTTGTTTGTTGATAGTTAAAGGGTTTATTTTTATCATTCCATGACACATTGTCACCAAATTGCATGTTTGATCATATTCATGCTAGTTTTTTGCATGTGAGCTTCATGGTGCTTTTTTTTTTAACTCAAACATTTTCCTAAATCATTTGTTGGGCTAGGTTTTGAATGTTGTTTCCACTTAGGGAGTAAGTATCTGATTCTTTACAATTGTTTGGGCATCACTAGGGATATTAATTGCATTATTACATAACATTTTTTCTAACTAGTGATGTGGGTCATTTCATTGGTTTTCATGAGTGGACAAGCAGTTATGCTTTATCTATTAGAAAGGGGTAGATAAAACAGTGGTTTACCTAGAAGTGTTTTTACTAAACTTGAAGAGAGAGAAAATGCTCATCTTCTTCCTTAAGGTAGAAGGGACCTCTTCTCTCCCTTCTTCAAGATGGCTGATGACTAAATACCAATGCACAATAGTGACCCCTCAATGGTGGAAGAAGAAAGGAGGAAAAAAAGGGATGCCCTTTTCTTTTTACAAATATGGTAGTTTGCCGGCTTAAGTCCGAGCAACGACAGCCCTCCTATAGGTCGGAAGAAAGGAAGAGGATTCTAGGTGTTACCTTGGCTCCGGTGAGGTCTCTTGGCCAATTTATCAGAAAAATCCCAAGAATTCCTCCATGAAAGCTCATGAACAACTCGAAAGATTTTCTCTTTAGCGATGGATGGGATTTGGGGTGAGATAATTAGAGGGAGGAGAAGATCCTTATAGATAAAAAAATCCTAAGGCTTTGGCATGCCCTATGTTCCTTTTCTCAGATGCATTAGAGAAGTGGAAGACTCCCAATGGGAGTCTTCCTTCCCCTCATTCATGTGCACAAATGTGCAACATTTTTTTCCCTTTTCTGGATGCTTTGAAATCGTGCAAGGAAAAAACTCTTGCCTATCATTTAATGGATCGGGCCCTCATATTGGCTTGTTGAAGTTAGAAGTTGATGGAACATCTAGTTGGAGATAAGCATGTAGCAGAAGTAAAACTTGGATATGTTCTCACCATTCTAGTGGAACATATCAATGGATAAGTGAAGAAGTAGAGTGTCAAAATGGGCCGGCTCAGCTCAGCCCACAAGGGCCTAAAATTTGATGGGCTGGGTTGGGCTAGGCCCAGCCAAAAAATGGATAGCATATAGCTAGCGCAGCCCACCAAAATCTTTAAAGCCCAGCCCATCAAAAAAGGATAGCATATAGCTGGGCGCATCCCATCAAATCTTTAAAAAAACCATAACCTGATAAAAAAAATCAACATATACGGAATGCTAACAAGTTGCAATATCCTCAGTTGAAACATGATCAATTCAAACATCTAAAATTCAAAAATTCAATCTAAACATTAATAAAGTACAAATTCAAAGTTTCAAACATCATCAATTCAATAATTCATCACACCAAATCATGTAAAATTCAATGTCCACAACAAATCACATTTCATTATCTTCACTCCCTTCTGGGATCCAACCTTCTCGATGCCTTGATGACATCCATCCCCTCCACCACCTGGCTGAAGACAACGTGCTTCTCGTTGAGCCACGAGATGGTGGTGGTGCAAATGAAGAACTAGGAGCCGAAGGCTGAGTAGTTTATGATTGTGAGAGAAAGAAAGAGATCGAGAGGGAGAACCAAAGGTTGGAAGGGGGAAGAAAAATTTTGCCCTACTTCTTTAGATAATCAGATGCTTTTTTTTTAAAGATTTTTTTTAATTTTTCATTAGCCTAACTGGGCTAGCCCGGCCTAACCCACCTAGCCCTGGGCTGAGTGGACGGCCAAAAGGCCTGATTGTTATTTGGGCTAGTAATATGGCAGCCCAGCCCACCTCATTTTCAGGTTGGGTTGGGCCGGCCCTTGGGCAAGCCTATTTTGACACCTCTAGCAAGAAGGCATAAGGTGGCTGAGGTGGTTGGGCCAAAAGGTTCGATTGTTATTTGGCTATAATATGGCAGCCCAGCCCACCCATTTCAGATTGGGTCAGGCCGGTCCTGTGGGCGAAGCCCATTTTGACACCTCTAGCAAGAAGGCACAAGGTGAACTACTGCTCTAAAAGCTGAGTGCTGAAAATATCTTTTAAAAAATTTTATTTCAATAATAATTTTTTCTCTCTTGCATGGTTATCGTTCATGGGCACAGGATAGAATTCATCCTAAACTTTATGCATTTTTTGCATACAAGATCTGAAATGACAAAAAAGAGTAATTTTTTATGCATCGCTTGGTGCAGCAAAATTGATGGGAGTACACCATCTAATATATCGACTACATAGCATAATTAATAATGAGACAGACATTTAATTCCACTTAACTTTTTTTCTGTCAGATTTTTGTTGATGAAAATATCCTTTTCCTTCGTAAAATAAAGGAATAACAATATTATTACTTTCTGATGTCTTATATGACTTTTGAATATATATATAACATCTCGAATAATATATATGACTTCTATATTATATATGACTTTCTGTGAATATATGACATTCTGAACAATATATATGACTTTTTATGAATATATATGACATTCTGAATAATATATATGACTTTTTATGAATATATATGACATCTTGAACTATATATATGACTTTTTGATGCATTATATAATTTTTGTCAATATATATGACATCCTGAATAATATATATGACTTTGGTCCTTATATGATTTTTATTGGTTATAATAACCAACAAGATTTATATAAAGACACCAGAAAGTCATATATATTTACAGAAAGTCGTATATATTATTCAAGATATCATATATATTGATAGGAAGTCATATAAAGCATCAGAAAGCTATATATATTATTCAGTATATCATATATATTCATAGAAAGTCATATATATTATTCAGAATGTCTTATATATTATAGAAAGTCATATAATTATCAAGATCATATATATTCATAGAAATCATATATTATATTATCAAGATATCATATATATTATTAAATTCATATATATTCACAGGAAGTCATATATATTATTTAGAATGTCATATATATTCATAGAACGTCATATAAACACAGAAAGTCATATATATTATTTAGGATTCAATATATCATAGAAAATCATACAAAGCATCAGGAAAGTACTAATACTGTTACTTCTTTTTCTATGGAGGAAGGATATTTGTTAGCAAAATCTGACAGAAAAAAAGCTGAGCGGCATTAAATGTTTGTCCCTTATTAAAAGCACTACGTGGTCCAATGTAATTGGTGGTGTGCTTCATGTCATTTTATTACACCACACGCAGTGCACAAAGACCTTGACAAAAAATAACAAACATACTAATTACCCACCACCTAATTATGAAAAGTGGGGATATAAATGCTAATAGTTGAATCATTAAAAATTCAAGTAAGACATTAGAAAGGTTTCAGAATCTTTCAGAATGCAAAATGAGTTTGGTTGATGTGACTCTCTTAGATTGGTTAACTGGGCTTGCTTAATCAGGAATACTTAGACCTAGTCCATGCATCTATGTCTAGGGCTGAGCATGGGTCGGTTGGTTTGGTGAGAGAAAACTTTGATCCGATTGAACCTAATCGGGTTGAAGAAATTCAATCCGCTGCCGACTGTTTATCATATATAAACCGTTTGAAATCAAAGATAACAGTTGTAAGGGTTCGGGGTGGTTGTGTCAGTTTGGGCTTCAATGTTGATCCAATATTGATTTTAAATATCACAAATTCAATACACCATTTAATTCATATAGAAATTAGGATATAATAATTTCATAACATCCATAAGTCAGTACATAACATGTCATAATTGCCCAACTTTCAATTCTCCAAAAATCTAAGTATGAAAATACTATATCGGTCGGTCGGGTTCGATTTCATACGGGTTAAAAATATAGAAACCGAAACCGACCGAAATTAACTGAATTTTTTATGAATCATAACTTGATTCAACTCGATTCAAGTCTTTCAATCGACTGAAACTGATGTTTATCGGGTCGGATTGGATGAGTTTCTTCGGGTTTTGGTTATTTTCTCAGCCCTACATGTGTCATTAAATGTGAAGATAATTGTAAATTTGTAATGTAATTATTTTATAGTATCTTAGAGGTGTCATACTTACTGCTCCTATAGGTTTTCAGTTGCATCAACTGCTCTTGCCCTAACACTATCTTGAAGCATTTTTCCCATCTATATATGTGTATGTATGGATGTACATACAAACTATTTCACCCATATAATATTTGATGGCTTTGAGAGGTCCATGTATGCTGGTGATGGCTTAATGTCATGTTCTTTTTTACGTAGATCACAATGGCATGTACTTGTTGCATACCCTTTATCATGATTCTTTTGTTTTTTTTTTTGTACTATATTTAAATATGCTTACTGGTTCCCTTTTCCCCTCTTTCAGATTGTGAAGATTCCGGAAACCTTTCAGTCGGTCAGTCATTACATGTGGTCCTTTGTTTTTCCTTTGCTGGAAGAAACAAGAGCCGAGCTTTGTTTGAGCATGGAGACCATTTCAAATGCACCTTATTCTGAAATAGTATCTATAGAAGAAGCAAGTTCCCAAGAGTTCTATGACATAAGAGTTCACTGCTGGAAGAATGAATCTATAATGGTGGCAAAGAAATTATAAACCAATGCCATATGATGTTTCATTCTTTCAAATATCAAATTGGAAACTTTTCAGATCTCAAGAAAATGGGAGTTTATTTAATCTCTGTTCAATTGTGAAGTTGAGGAGATGGTGGATCAACAACAATTTTAAAGTCAGAGCATCAAAGCATATTGAAATTTCTGATGCATGAAAAGTCTCTTTTATGATTTTTTTGGAAACATAACTACAAACAGTCGGATTTGGAAATCTCTTCAGTTGTAGTCTTGCCACTGGAAACTTAACTATCATCAAAGATGTCCTTTGCCCTGATTCCTCGGTATGAAATTTTACCTATTTACTACGAACCAATTATCCTTTTGTGAAATTAGGTGGGATAAGCGCTCATCTCTCTTAAACAGACTGATGAACCTATGCCTAGCATCCCATGACTTTTATTAATGAATCATTTCATTAAATAACCTGGTCTTAGCTTTTGGGTTTCTTGTGACTTTTCTACCTTTAACAATATAAAGCCACCTGGTAGGGTGGTCCAGTGAGGTCAGAGGCTACAATTTGATGCAAACTTTTTCATAGTGGAGTGAAAAACAGAAGCAAAGAAAAGCAAAGGTCTTTTTATGTGGGGTGGGGGCAGGGTGAGATTATTGTTTTCATTTGCTAGTTCCTTCTCAAGATTAGACCAACAAAATAAAGCAAACGAGGAACATCCACTGAGTAACCAAGTTGACTCAAAACTTGTACTAGATTAATTATTCTTCTTAAAATTTTCTTATATTCTCATTTTATCTCTTATGATCTGACAGGTTTGTGATGCTTGTGTCTTAT